>NC_052330.1:36032572-36280072 GCF_016432855.1 Salvelinus namaycush
CACACGACCACACCACACACACACACCACACCACACACACACACACACACACACACACACACACACACAACACACACACACACACACACACACACACACACACACACACACACACACGCACACACACACACACACACAACACACGCACACACGCAAACACGCACACACACACACATGCACACACGCACACACACACACGCACAAACGCACACACACACACACACACGAACACACACACACACACACACGCACACACAAACACACAAACACACACACACACGCGCGCACACACGCACACACACACGAACACACACACACCATAATTTGATCACTCACACATAATATGCATTTATACTGACTCTACACACCCACTACTATACAAACTGCTGCTACTCTGTTTATCTTATGTCCTGTTGCCTAGTCACCTTACCCCTATACATATCTACCTCCATCACTCCAGTATCCCTGTCACCTGACCCCTATACATATCTACCTCCATCACTCCAGTATCCCTGTCCCCTTCCCCCTATACATATCTACCTCCATCCCTCCAGTATCCCTGTCACCTTCCCCCTATACATATCTACCTCCATCACTCCAGTATCCCTGTCACCTGACCCCTATACATATCTACCTCCATCACTCCAGTATCCCTGTCACCTGACCCCTATACATATCTACCTCCATCACTCCAGTATCCCTGTCACCTTACCCCTATACATATCTACCTCCATCACTCCAGTATCCCTGTCTCCTTCCCCCTATACATATCTACCTCCATCACTCCAGTATCCCTGTCACCTTACCCATATACATATCTACCTCCATCACTCCAGTATCCCTGTACATTGTTAATATGGTACTGGCCCTGTATATAGTCACCTTACCCCTATACATATCTACCTCCATCACTGCTGTATCCCTGTCACCTTCCCCCTATACATATCTACCTCCATCACTCCAGTATCCCTGTCACCTGACCCCTATACATATCTACCTCCATCACTCCAGTATCACTGTCACCTTACCCATATACATATCTACCTCCATCACTCCAGTATCCCTTTCCCCTACCCCTATACATATCTACCTCCTCACTCCAGTATCCCTGTCACATTACCCCTATACATATCTACCTCCTCACTCCAGTATCCCTGTCACCTTACCCCTATACATATCTACCTCCATCACTCCAGTATTCCTGTCACCTTACCCCTATACTATCTACCACCATCACTCCGTATCCCTGCACCTTCCCCCTATACATATCTACCTCCATCACTCCAGTATCCCTGTCACCTTACCCCTATACATATCTACCTCCATCACTCCCCCTATACATATCTACCTCCATCACTCCAGTATCCCTGTCACCTTACCCCTATACATATCTACCTCCATCACTCCAGTATCCCTGTCACCTTACCCCTATACACATCTACCTCCATCACTCCAGTATCCCTGTCACCTTACCCCTATACATATCTACCTCCATCACTCCCCCTATCATATCTACCTCCATCACTCCAGTATCCCTGTCACCTTACCCCTATACATATCTACCTCCATCACTCCAGTATCCCTGTCACCGTACCCCTATACATAACTACCTCCATCACTCCAGTATCCCTGTCACCTTATCCCTATACATATCTACCTCCATCACTCCAGTATCCCTGTCACCTCCCCCCTATACATATCTACCTCCATCACTCCAGTATCCCTGTCACCTTACCTATACATATCTACCTCCACCTCCAGTATCCCTGTCACCTTACCCCTATCAGTCTACCTCCATCACTCCAGTACCCCTGTCACCTTACCCCTATACATATCTACCTCCATCACTCCAGTATCCCTGTCACCTTACCCCTATACATATCTACCTCCATCACTCCAGTATCCCTGTCACCTTACCCCTATACAAGTCTACCTCCATCACTCCAGTACCCCTGTCACCTTACCCCTATACATATCTACCTCCATCACTCCAGTATCCCTGTCACCTTACCCCTATACATATCTACAGTTGAAGTCAGAAGTTTACATACACCTTAGACAAAATACATTTAAACTCAGTTTTTCACAATTCCTGACATTTAATCCTAGTAAAAATTCCCTGTCTTAGGTCAGTTAGGATCGACACTTTTATTTTAAGAATGTGAAATGTCTGAATAATAGTAGAGAGAATAAAAAAAAATTCAGCTTCCACATTCCCAGTGGATCAGAAGTTTACATACACTCAATTAGTATTTGGTAGCATTGCCTTTAAATTGTTTAACTTGGGTCAAGCGTTTCGGGTAACCTTCCACAAGCTTCCATAAGTTGGGTGAATTTTGGCCCATTCCTCCTGACAAAGCTGGTGTAACTGAGTCAGGTTTGTAGGCCTCCTTGCTCGCACACGCTTTTCTGCCCACAAATGTTCTATAGGATTAAGGTCACAGCGTTGTGATGGCCACTCCAATACCTTGTCTTTGTTGTCCTTAATTTTGCCACAACCTTGGAAGTATGCCTGGGGTCATGCTCCATTTGGATGATCCATTTGCGACCAAGCTTTAACTTCCTGACTGATGTTTTGAGATGTTGTTTCAATATATCCACATAATTGTCCCTCCACATAATTTTCCCTCCTCATGATGCCATCTATTTTGTGAAGTGCACCCGTCCCTCCTGCAGCAAAGCACCCCCATAACATGATGCTGCCACTCCTGTGCTTCACGGTTAGGATGGTGTTCTTCGACTTGCAAGCCTCCCCCTTTTCCTTCAAACATAACGATGGTCGTTATAGCCAAACAGTTCTATTTTTGTTTCATCACACCAGAGGGCATTTCTCCAAAAAGTACGATCTTTGTCCCCATGTTCAGTTGCAAACCGTAGTCTGGCTTTTTTATGGCGGTTTTGGAGCAGTGGCTTCTTCCTTGCTGAGCGGCCTTTCAGGTTATGTCGATATAGGACTCGTTTTACTGTGGATATAGATACTTTTGTACCTGTTTCCTCCAGCATCTTCACAAGGTCTTTTGCTGTTGTTCTGGGATGGATTTGCACTTTTCACACCATAGTACGTCCATCTCTAGGAGACAGAACGCGTCTCCTTCCTGAGCGGTATGACGGTTGCGTGGTCCCATGGTGTTTATACTTGCGTACTATTGTTTGTACAGGTGAACATGGTACTTTCAGGCGTTTGGAAATTGCTCCCAAGGATGAACCCGACTTGTGGAGGTCTACAATTTTTTTCAGAGGTCGGCTGATTTCTTTTGATTTTCCCTTGATGTCAAGCAAAGAGGCACTGAGTTTGAAGGTATGGCCTTGAAATACATCCACAGGTACATCTCCAATTGACTCAAATTATGTCAATTAGCCTATCAGAAGCTTCTAAAGCCATGACATCATTTTCTGGAATTTTCCAAGCTGTTTAAAGGTACAGTCAATTTAGTGCATGTAAACTTCTGACCCACTGGAATTGTGACACAGTGAGTTATAAGTGAAATAATCTGTCTGTAAACAATTGCTGTAAAAATGACTTGTGTCATGCACAAAGTAGATGTCCTAACCGACTTGCCAAAACTATAGTTTGTTAATAAGAAATTTGTGGAGTGGTTGAAAAGCAAGTTTTAATGATTCCAACCTAAGTGTATGTAAACTTCCAACTTCAACTGTATCTTCCTCTATCACTCCAGTATCCCTGCACATGTAAATATGGTATTGGAACTGACTTTTTAAACATTTCCTGTATATAGTATGCTTACTTACCTACTTTATTGTGTATTTCATATTTCTTAGTAACACATTGATATTGATTACTGCATTGCTAGGTTTGGAGCTGGCAAGAAAGGCATTTCACTGTACTTGTGCATGTGACATTAAAACTTGAAATAACCTGAGAACCAAAACTTTATAAACTCACAAACACAACATACACACACACAATCTACACACACACACACACAATCCACACACACACACACACACACAATCCACACACACACACACACACACACACACACACACACACACACACACACACACACACACACACACACTCACACAATCTACACACACACAACGTACACACACACACACAATCTACACACACACAAACACAACGTACACACACACACACACACAATCTACACACATGTACCGTGAGTCAATGATACTGATCTTAGACATGTACCTGTGTCATGTGGTAGTGGAAACAGTGTATGGTATGGTCTCTCTCTATAGGCCTATAGACAGACAGGGTATTTATGTCCAGCTCAGCCCTATGGAAACACTAAATAGACATGGTATTTATGTCCAGCTCAGCCCCATGGAAACATTAAACAGACATGGTATTTATGTCCAGCTCAGCCCCATGCAAACACTAAATAGACATGGTATTTATGTCCAGCTCAGCCCCATGGAAACATTAAACAGACATGGTATTTATGTCCAGCTCAGCCTCATGGAAACACTAAACAGACAGGGTATTTATGTCCAGCTCAGCCTCATGGAAACATTAAACAGACATGGTATTTATGTCCAGCTCAGCCCCATGCAAACACTAAATAGACATGGTATTTATGTCCAGCTCAGCCTCATGGAAACATTAAACAGACATGGTATTTATGTCCAGCTCAGCCTCATGGAAACACTAAACAGACAGGGTATTTATGTCCAGCTCAGCCTCATGGAAACACTAAATAGACATGGTATTTATGTCCAGCTCAGCCCCATGGAAACACTAAATAGACATGGTATTTATGTCCAGCTCAGCCTCATGGAAACATTAAACAGACATGGTATTTATGTCCAGCTCAGCCCCATGCAAACACTAAATAGACATGGTATTTATGTCCAGCTCAGCCTCATGGAAACATTAAACAGACATGGTATTTATGTCCAGCTCAGCCTCATGGAAACACTAAACAGACAGGGTATTTATGTCCAGCTCAGCCTCATGGAAACACTAAATAGACATGGTATTTATGTCCAGCTCAGCCCCATGGAAACACTAAACAGACATGGTATTTTTTATTTTTTATTTATTTATTTCACCTTTATTTAACCAGGTAGGCAAGTTGAGAACAAGTTCTCATTTACAATTGCGACCTGGCCAAGATAAAGCAAAGCAGTTCGACACATACAACAACACAGAGTTACACATGGAGTAAAACAAACATACAGTCGTTAATACAGTAGAAAAATAAGTCTATATACAATGTGAGCAAGTGAGGTGAGATAAGGGAGGTGAAGGCAAAAAAAAGTAAATACAATATAGCAAGTAAAACACTGGAATGGTTGATTTGCAGTGGAAGAATGTGCAAAGTAGAGATAGAAATAATGGGGTGCAAAGGAGCAACATAAATAAATAAATAAATACAGTAGGGAAAGAGGTAGTTGTTTGGGCTAAATTATAGATGGGCTATGTACAGGTGCAGTAATCTGTGAGCTGCTCTGACAGCTGGTGCTTGAAGCTAGTGAGGGAGATAAGTGTTTCCAGTTTCAGAGATTTTTGTAGTTCATTCCAGTCATTGGCAACAGAGAACTGGAAGGAGAGGCGGCCAAAGGAAGAATTGGCTTTGGGGGTGACCAGAGAGATATACCTGCTGGAGCGCGTGCTACGGGTGGGTGCTGCTATGGTCACCAGCGAGCTGAGAGAAGGGGGGACTTTATGTCCAGCTCAGCCCCATGGAAACACTAAACAGATGTTGCAAGGGTTCCTCAATCATCGTTTCAAGTAGATGTCCTGGATGAGTGGGAGCCCGGTCCCAATGATGTACTAGGCCGTCTTTATCACCCACTGGAGGACCTTGTGGTCATGAATTGAACAATTCCCGTACCGGGCTGTGATGCAAACGGTCAGGACTCTCTCGATGGTGCAGCGGTAGTATTTGGAGAGGACTCGTGGTGGCATGCCGAATTTCTTCAGGCGCCTTAGGAAGTAGAGACGCTGTTACGCCTGCTTGACAAGAATGGTAGTGTTGTTGGTCCATGTGAAGTCCTCGTGATATGGAACTTAAAACTGCTGAGTCTCTCTACTGTAGTCCCATTGATGTGGATTGGGGCGTGATCCCTCCTCTGCTTCCTGAAGTCAACAATCAACTCCTTTGTTTTGCTGACGTTGAGGGAGAGGTTGTTGTCCTGGCACCACAATGCCAATTCACTTACACTACCGTTCAAAAGTTTGGGGTCACTTAGAAATGTCATTGTTTTTGAAAGAAAAACATATTTTCTGTCCATTAAAATAACATCAAATTGATCAGAAATACAGTGTAGACTTTGTTAATGCTGTAAATGACTATTGTAGCTGGAAATGGCTGATTTTTAATGGAATATCTACATAGGTGTAAAGAGGCCCATTATCCTCAACCATCACTCCTGTGTTCCAATGGCACGTTGTGTTAGCTAATCCAAGTTTATCATTTTAAATGGCTAATTGATCATTAGAAAACCCTTGTGCAATTATGTTAGCACAGCTGAAAACTCTTGTACTGATTAAAGAAGCAATAAAATTGGCCTTCTTTAGACTAGTTGAGTATCTTGAGCATCAGCATTTGTGGGTTTGATTACAGGCTCAAAATGTCCAAAAACAAAGAACTTTCTTGTCAAACTCGTCAGTCTATTCTTGTAGGCTGACTCACCGTTGTTGGTTCTCAGTCCTACAAGCGTGGTGTCGTCAGAAAACGTAATGATAGGGTTGGTGTCGTGCAAAGCCATGCAGTCGTGTGTGAACAGGGAGTACAGCAGAGGGCTGAGGACACACCCCTGGGGGGCCCCTGTGTTAAGAGTCAGTTTGAAGGAGATGTTGTTTCCAATCCTCACAGCCTGTGGTCTGCCCGTAAGGAAGTCCATGATCTAGTTGCATAGGGTGGTGTCCAGACAGACTCACAGTCTGTCGGTCCAATATTAACTTCTTGAGAACACCATTATTAGGATAAGTTAACTCAGTTATTAGGATAAGTTAACTCAGGACCTTGAGTTATTAGGATAAGTTAACTCAGTTAATAGGATAAGTTAACTCAGTTATTAGGATAAGTTAACTCAGTTAATAGGATAAGTTAATGCAGTTATTAGAATAAATTACCTCAGTTATTAGGATAAGTTAACTCAGTTATTAGAATAAGTTAACTCAGTTAATAGGATAAGTTAACTCAGGACCTTGAGTTATTAGGATAAGTTAACTCAGTTATTAGGATAAGTTAACTCAGTTATTAGAATAAATTAACTCAGTAATTAGGATAAGTTAACTCAGGACCTTGAGTTTTCAGGGGGCTAGCAGGAAATTATACTTGGTCTGACTTGGAGAAAAGAAAACATTGGAAAGGAAGGAGATTGTGCTCAGAGGGAAGAAATTAGGTCTGCGTTCTAAACGGAAACCTATTCCCTGTATAGTGCACTACTTTTGAGCATAGCCCTATGGGCCCTGGTCAAATGTAGTGTTCTATATAGGGAATAGGGTGCCATTTGGGAAGGACACTCTGTTTTGCCATAACATCAGATTACAGTATTAATAGACTGATCCCCTGTCAGGGGATAAACACTACTTAGTAAAAACAAAACAATCAAGAAGTCAATCAATGTAGAAAACAAAACACCCACTGATGCACAAGGAACTCCATGCTAGAAAACACAATACCCACTGATACACCAGGAACTCCATGCTAGAAAATACAATACCCACTGATACACCAGGAACTCCATGCTAGAAAATACAATACCCACTGATACACCAGGAACTCCATGCTAGAAAATACAATACCCACTGATACACCAGGAACTCCATGCTAGAAAATACAATACCCACTGATACACCAGGAACTCCATGCTAGAAAATACAATACCCACTGATACACCAGGAACGCCATGCTAGAAAATACAATACCCACTGATACACCAGGAACGCCATGCTAGAAAATACAATACCCACTGATACACCAGGAACTCCATGCTAGAAAATACAATACCCACTGATGCACCAGGAACTCCATGCTAGAAAATACAATACCCACTGATACACCAGGAACTCCATGCTAGAAAATACAATACCCACTGATACACCAGGAACGCCATGCTAGAAAATACAATACCCACTGATACACCAGGAACTCCATGCTAGAAAATACAATACCCACTGATACACCAGGAACTCCATGCTAGAAAATACAATACCCACTGATACACCAGGAACTCCATGCTAGAAAATACAATACCCACTGATACACCAGGAACACCATGCTAGAAAATACAATACCCACTGATACACCAGGAACGCCATGCTAGAAAATACAATACCCACTGATACACCAGGAACTCCATGCTAGAAAATACAATACCCACTGATGCACCAGGAACTCCATGCTAGAAAATACAATACCCACTGATACACCAGGAACTCCATGCTAGAAAATACAATACCCACTGATACACCAGGAACTCCATGCTAGAAAATACAATACCCACTGATACACCAGGAACTCCATGCTAGAAAATACAATACCCACTGATACACCAGGAACTCCATGCTAGAAAATACAATACCCACTGATACACCAGGAACTCCATGCTAGAAAATACAATACCCACTGATACACCAGGAACACCATGCTAGAAAATACAATACCCACTGATACACCAGGAACTCCATGCTAGAAAATACAATACCCACTGATACACCAGGAACACCATGCTAGAAAATACAATACCCACTGATACACCAGGAACTCCATGCTAGAAAATACAACATGACAGACATTTTTATTTAACCTTTAATTAACTCGGCAAGTCAATTAAGAACAAATTCTTATTTACAATGACAGCCTAGGAACAGTGGGTTTAACTGCCTTGTTCATGGGGCAGAACAACATATGTGTACCTTGTCAGTTCTGGGACTTGATCTAGCAACCTTTACAGTTACTGGCCCAATGCTCGAACCACCAGGCTAACTAGGCAAACCACTAGGCTACCTGCCGAAATCAATGTGGAAACAAAACACCCACAATGCACCAGGAACGCCATCCTAGAAAACAAAACATGACAGACATAGAAATAGAAGGTTAAGACTGAAGAGATGTTTCTCTCTTTGGTTGCTGAACGTTTGAATGCCATCTACTATATTGATTGTAATGGATTGGACCAACTAGTCTTTGGGAATGGTGTGGTTGGGATGAAGGCCATTGTGCAAAAAGGAATCATCATCATCAAAGTAACTTTCTAATGTCAGGCACTTAAAGTGGTCCAGGCATTGGACTAACAAGCTGAACACTGACCCAAGATCCCACGGAGGTCAAGAGGTCATTTTACGTCAGTTTTCATCATAAATTCTGCTTCACCCTCTGAACTCAACAACACATGGCATGGCTGTGTTGTTTTTGGACGATCTCATTGGCCAGCAGTTGTTTCCCCAGCTGGAGAGAGAGAGCACAGAGGGATATAGAGGCATTGTTTAGCATGTTAACACTGTCTGTCTATCCCTCGGTTGTAAAAATAGTCGTCAGCTCCATTCTCTCTTTGCAGAGCCAGGGAGCGGAGAGCCAAAAACAATATTTGGCCTAGGCAGCAGATGTCCCCTAACTAACAAGCCCACTAGGGCTGGGAGGGGGAACTCTTGGCATCGCTATACTCCGGAGAGAGAAGAAGAATGACATGGAAACAATGTGGGTTTATGAGGACTCTCTAGAAAAATGTACCCAGCAACACCCACGTTGCTTTAAGAGGAGAAAGCGAGAGCTCTAGTCTTGCTTTCAGAGTTTCAGTTTTAAAATTGATGAGAACCCTTTTGGTTCCAGGTAGAACTTTTTGGGGTTCTCTTTTGGGTTCCTTTCCACAGAGGATTCTACATGGAACCCAAAAATGTCCTACCTGAAACCAAAAAGGGTTATCCTATGGGGACAGCTGAAGAACCCTTTTGGAACCCTATGTATATTTCACAACTTAAAGAAACAGCTCTCTCTCTCTCTCTCTCTCTCTCCCCCCCCCTCCCCTCCCTCTCTCTCTCTCTCTCCCCCCCCCTCCCCTCCCCTCTCTCTCTCTCTCTGCCCCCTCCCTCTCTCTCTCTCTCTCTCCCCCCCCCCTCCCCTCCCTCTCTCTCTCTCTCTGCCCCCTCCCTCTCTCTCTCTCTCTCTCTCTCCCCCCCTCCCTCCCTCCCCCATCTCTCTCTCCCCCTTCCTCTCTCTCTCTCTCTCTCTCTCTCCCCCCCCCCCTCCCCTCCCTCTCTCTCTCTCTCTGCCCCCCCTCCCTCCCTTCCTCTCTCTCTCTCTCTGCCCCACCTCCCTCCCTTCCTCTCTCTCTCACTCTCTCTCCCCCCTCCCTCCCTCCCTCCCCCCTCTCTCTCTCCCCCCTCCCTCTCTCTCTCTCTCTCCCTCCCTCCCTCTCTCAATTCAATTTCAATTTAAGTTGCTTTATTGGCATGGGAAACATATGTTTACATTGCCAAAGCAAGTGAAATAGATACTAAACACAATAAAATGAACAGTAAACATTACAATTGCAAAAGTTCCAGAGAAATAAAGACATTTCAATTGTCATATTATGTCTTTATACAGTGTTGTAATGACATGCAAATAGTTAGAGTACAAAAGAGAAAATAAATAAACATAAATATAGGTTGTATTTACTATGGTGTTTGTTCTTCACAATCTTGCTGCTGTGAAGGCACACTGTGGTATTTCACACAATAGATATGACAGTTTATCAACATTGGATTTGTTTTCGAATTCTTTGTGCGTCTGTGTAATCTGAGGGAAATATATGTCTCTTATATGGTCATACATTTGGCAGGAGGTTAGGAAGTGCAGCTCAGTTTCCACCTCATTTTGTGGGTAGTATGCTCATATCCTGTCTTCTCTTGAGAGTCAGGTCTGCCTTCGGGGGCCTTACTCAATTTTGTACTCTCTGTTTAGGGCCAAATAGCATTCTAGTTTGTTTGGTTTTTTTGTCAATTCTTTCCAATATGTCAATTAATTATCTTTTTGTTTTTTCCATGATTTGGTTGGGTCTAATTGTGTTGCTGTCCTGGGGCTCTGTGGGGTCTGTTTGTGTTTGTGAACAGAGCCCCAGGACCAGCTTGCTTAGGGGGACTCTTCTCCAGGTTCATCTCTCTGTAGGTGATGGATTTGTTATGGAAGGTTTGGGAATCGCTTACTTTTAGGTGGTTGTAGAATTTAACGTCTCTTTTCTGGATTTGTATAATTAGCGGGTATCGGACTAATTCTGCTCTGCATGCATTATTTGGTGTTTTATGTTGTACATGGAGGATAGTTTTGCAGAATTCTGCATCCAGTCTCAATTTGGTGTTTGTCCCATTTTGTGAATTCTTGGTTGGTGAGCGGACCCCAGACCTCAAAATCATAAAGGGCAATGGGTTCTATAACTGATTCAAGTATTTTTAGCCAGATCCTAATTGGTATGTCAAATTTGATGTTCCTTCTGATGGCGTAGAAAGGCTATCAGATCGTTCCCAGCTTTGTGGAAGTTACCTCTTGCACTGATGTTTAGGCCGAGGATGAAGAGGGATGGGCTCGAGCTGCAACACTGGCCCTGTGGGAAGAAATGTGTGTGTTTTTTGCCACTTTTAACCACCCACTTGTTGTTTGTGTACTTGGATTTTATAATGTCCTATGTTTTTCCCCAACACCACTTTCCATCAATTTGTATAGCAGACCCTCATGTCAAATTGAGTCAAAATCTTGATAAGACTTTGCCTTTGTTTTGGTTTGTTTGTCAGTTATGATGTGCAGGGTGAATACGTGGTCTGTCGTATGGTAATTTGGTAAGAAGCTAATTTGACATTTGCTTTACTGAGGAAATGTACGAGTCTGCTGTTAATGATAATGCAGAGGATTTTCCCAAGGTTGCTGTTAACGCATATCCCAGGGTAGTTATTGTGGTCACATTTGTTTCCACTTTTGTGGATTGGGGTGATCAGTCCTTGGTTCCAAATATTGGGGAAGATGCCAGAGCTGAGGATGATGTTAAAGAGTTTAAGTATAGCCAATTGGAATTTGTGGTCTGTATATTTTATCATTTAATTTAGTATACCATCAACCGCACAGAAATGTTTGGGTTGGAGGGTTTGTATTTTGTCCTGTAGTTCATTCAATTTAATTGGAGAATCCAGTGGGTTCTGATAGTCTTTAATAGTTGATTCTAAGATTTTATGTCCTGCTGTCATGTTGAGGTCCTTGCCGCAGGGGCGGGGGGCATGGGGTGGGCAGAAGGGGAATAAGTCTGTTATGGGGGGCCTATATAGGGTGTGGCCAGGCTTTGTTTGGGGTGGTTTCAGCTGGTTGGGGTGTGGCTGTTGATGCTGTGGTCTGGGTGTAGATCTTTTTGCCGTTCTCTTTGGGTTCTCTAGGTACAGGTCCTTCGGGAGGGGGTCTTGCAAGTCTGGGAGGGTGTCTCGCTGGTCTGGGTGCGGTGTCCGTTGCTCCTGTGTGAGGTACTGGGGCTACGGTTGAGGGTGACGGCCTTCAGGGTCCTGGCAAAAGTTGGGATTGCTGCCTTTGTAGAGGTGGACCTGGTTGTAAATGCTGTTCAGGTCCAGGGTGGAGTGGTGGGCCAGGTAGACATTAGGCTTTGAGGCACAGTCACAGGAAATGCTTGCATTGACCCGCTGCATGGTGAAAGTGTTTTCGTGGTAGCAGGGTGGAGATAACCACTTGTGCATTGGGGAAAGTGGAAGAGGCTTTTATCAATCACTCCCTTGAGTGCTGTGGCCACTCTTTCCTGCTGGGCCCTCAGGTCATTTGTGCCCATGTGAATTATGATGTGGTTGGGGGACCCTAGTCTGTCCTCTGACAACAGCACCGGGGCATGCCTAGTGGTTAGGCACCAGAGTCTATCCTCTTGAATGTATTTGCCATTTGAGTGAATGAGGAGCACAATCTCTGGATTTTGTGTGTCCTCAGTGGATGTGTGTGGGTTGTCAAGAGGGCTATCAGGGGAGATGACAGTGGGGGTGGGTTCTGTTGGTTTGGTGGGTCCTGTGTTGTCTGTCCCATTGTGGTGTTGAGGTTGTGGTCCGGGTATGAGGTGGGCTGTTCTGCTGACGTCTCTGGGGGAGTGTCCTGCTCTCTGTCACACCTCAGCTTTCTCACCTCCTCCTTCAGTGCCATGTGTGCCTTTTTAAGTTCTCTCACCTCAGTCCGTAGAGCAGCCAGCTCTCTCAGACAGCCGTCCATCTCCACCTTCTGCCCTCCGGGTCTTGTTGGGGGGGTGTTGTTGTGCTGGTCTGTTTTGTGGGTTTGTTCTGTCTGGATTGGGTGGACTAGCTCTCTGAGCTTCACCATGTCTCTCTTCAGCTCTGTGAATTTACACCTCTCAATGATGGAGGAGCAGCACAGTTGTGGGACCTGGGTGTGTTCAGTGCTGAGGGGGGTGACTATCCTCGTCTGCAGGACAGTTTGAAGAGGTGTGATCAGACTCATTCAGGATGGGGGAGTCGTTACAGAGAGAGACTCTTTCCTGCTGTGCTCTCTCTTTGATCCCGTAAAAGTCCTGCTGGAACTGCATGAGGAGGCCCTGCACCATTACTGTCCAAGACTTGTAGATGTTGACAGGTTGTTTCAATTTCATCAATGTCTAGTATTCTGAGTTTCCACCCTGGGCCAATACCCTCTCTCTTGACATAGGGGTAGTGTGCTCTTATAGCACTGTGTCATGCCAGGGGATGGTCTGTGTGGAAAATTAAGTTGCTTACGTTCCCCTTTTTGTAGCAGTCAGCAAATAGTGACTCTGTATTGTCCTTGAGGAGCTTTTTGTTGTACTTATTCCGTGCAGTGTTATTTTTAATATCCATGGGGTACTGTATTGTAATGACCTCTGAACAGGGATAAGCCATGAGGGCTTCAAAGGCCTCTGCATTTTGGTGGAGGTGGGGGGCGGGGGGGTGAATCTCTCCTGCCGTTTTTAGGCTCAATAGTTTTCACACCTCTCACTTCACACTTCCTTGCTAATTGAAGCTGCCGCCAGGTCAGTTCTGTCCTAGCAGCTTGGTAGCTTAGTAGCCTTGTTTATTCGGCTTTATATAACAAAATTACCTAGAGATTATTATCTTTTACTTTTTAGCTTCAGAAGTAGGTTCAGATTGAACATTACTCTCTCAGTGTTGTGTTGGATGGTATTTCCAGGTTCCGCTGTGTTTCTTCTGCAGGTTTTGGTATGTGAGAAGTGTTTTCTTGATAGTCCTTGGTAGTAATAGTCTAAAATCAGGTCATTTTGTCCAAGATCAAGGTTTTAGGTATGGAATGTTGAGGTGAGTATCCTGTATAAGTCATTGCGAAAAAATGTAAGTTTATCTAAATTTATCCAACTCGAATTCTATATTTTTGCAGAACAACTCAGGAGCCCATGAGCTCAGTACCTCCCTCTCTCTCTTTCTCTCTCTCTCCAACCCCTTTATTCTGGCAAGGGCTTGAGTGTCTTGTTTGCCAGCCAGCTCAGAGCAAACAATGGCACTGTTCCTCAGGGCCGATAGAGACTAATTTTGAGGGAATTAAACCAAGTATTAGAAACTGAGAGTGGAAAACCCCTGAGGACCCTGTGGTACCTTCAGCCTCTAACCCTCTGTAAGTCTCAATCTACAACAATTAGGCCTGTCACAACATCAGAGCCTCTAACCCTTTATAAGCCTCATCTACAACAACAGGCCTATCACATCGGAGCCTGTAACCCTATATAAGGCTCATAGCAGATTAATTAATAAGCTTCATATAACACATTTACATAGAGATTATTGTCTTTTACTAGATGTACCGGTCTGTTTACTAGATGTACTGGTCTAGTGTTTACTAGATGTACTGGTCTAGCGATTACTAGATGTACTGGTCTATCGATTACTAGATGTACTGGTCTATCGATTACTAGATGTACTGGTCTGTTTACTAGATGTACTGGTTTAGTGATTACTAGATGTACTGGTCTGTTTACTACATGTACCGGTCTAGTGTTTACTAGATGTACTGGTCTAGCGATTACTAGATGTACTGGTCTATCGATTACTAGATGTACTGGTCTGTTTACTAGATGTACTGGTTTAGTGATTACTAGATGTACTGGTCTGTTTACTACATGTACCGGTCTAGTGTTTACTAGATGTACTGGTCTAGCGATTACTAGACGTACTGGTCTGTTTACTAGATGCTGGTCTGTTTACTAGATGTACCGGTCTAGTGTTTACTAGATGTACTGGTCTGTTTACTACATGTACCGGTCTAGTGTTTACTAGATGTATTGGTCTAGCGATTACTAGATGTACTGGTCTAGCGATTACTAGATGTACTGGTCTGTTTACTAGATGTACTGGTCTGTTTACTACATGTACCGGTCTAGTGTTTACTAGATGTACTGGTCTAGCGATTACCAGATGTACTGGTCTAGTGATTACTAGATGTACTGGTCTAGCGATTACTAGATGTACCGGTCTAGTGTTTACTAGATGTACTGGTCTGTTTACTAGATGTACTGGTCTAGCGATTACTAGATGTACTGGTCTAGCAATTACTAGATGTACTGGTCTGTTTACTAGATGTACTGGTCTAGTGATTACTAGAGGTACTGGTCAAGCGATTACTAGATGTACTGGTCTAGCGATTACTAGATGTACTGGTCTGTTTACTAGATGTACTGGTCTGATTACTAGATGTACTGGTCTAGCGATTACTAGATGTACTGGTCTGATTACTAGATGTACTGGTCTAGTGTTTACTAGATGTACTGGTCTAGTGTTTACTAGATGTACTGGTCTGATTACTAGATGGTCTAGTGATTACTAGATGTACTGGTCTGTTTACTAGATGTACTGGTGTAGTGTTTACTAGATGTACTGGTCTGTTTACTAGATGTACCGGTCTAGTGTTTACTAGATGTACTGGTCTAGTGTTTACTAGATGTACTAGATGTACTGGTCTAGTGATTACTAGATGTACTGGTCTAGTGATTACTAGATGTACCGGTCTGTTTAGTAGATGTACTGGTCTGTTTAGTAGATGTACTGGTGTAGTGTTTACTAGATGTACTAGATGTACTGGTCTAGTGTTTACTAGATGTACTAGATGTACTGGTCTAGTGTTTACTAGATGTACTAGATGTACTGGTCTAGTGATTACTAGATGTATTGGTCTAGTGTTTACTAGATGTACTAGATGTACCGGTCTAGTGTTTACTAGATATACTAGATGTACCGGTCTAGTGTTTACTAGATGTACTAGATGTACCGGTCTAGTGTTTACTAGATGTACTAGATGTACCGGTCTAGTGTTTACTAGATGTACTAGATGTACTGGTCTAGTGATTACTAGATGTACCGGTCTGTTTAGTAGATGTACCGGTCTGTTTAGTAGATGTACTGGTCTGTTTAGTAGATGTACTGGTCTGTTTACTAGATGTACTGGTCTAGTGTTTACTAGATGTACTGGTCTTCTTACAAGATGTACTGGTCTGTTTACTAGATGTACTGGTCTGTTTATTAGATGTACTGGTCTGTTTATTAGATGTACTGGTCTGTTTACTAGATGTACTGGTCTGCTTACTAGATGTACTGGTCTAGTGTTTATTAGATGTACTTGTCTAGTGTTTACAATATAAATAGAGGACAAAACACACATCACAACAAGAGAGACAACAAAACACTACATAAAGAGAGACCTAAGACAACAACATAGCAAGGCAGCAACACATGACAACACAGCATGGTAGCAACACAACATGACAACAACACGTTATCAACACAACATGACAACTACATGGTAGCAGCACAAAACATGGTACAAACATTATTGGGCACAGACAACAGTTCAAAGGTCAAGAAGGTAGAGGTAGAGGTAGAGTTTAATTGGTTCCATTGTTCCAGGCAAGCACAATCAAGCGCAGCTAAAGTATTGCTGGTCTGCTGGTCATCCGACCTGGCAGTGGTCCCCTTGAACAATAAGCTCAGTATCAGTCTATTGGAGGTGCCCAAGAAAGCAAAGGTAACCTGCCTAAATGACTACTGCCCCGTGGCACTCACGTCGGTAGCCATGAAGTGCTTCGAAAGGCTGGTCATGGCTCACATCAACAGCATCATCCCAGAAACTGATTCACATACCGGCCAAAACAGATCCACAGATGACGCAATCTCAATCGCACTCCACACTGCCCATTCCTACCTGGACAAAAGGAACATCTATGTGAGAATGATGTTCATTGACTACAGCTCAGTGTTCAACACCATAGTGCCCTCACAGCTCATCAATAAGCTAAGGACCCTGGGACTAAACAACTCCCTCTGCAACTGGATCCTGGACTTCCTGACGGGCCACCCCCAAGTGGTAAGGGTAGGCAACAACACCCTCAACACCAGGGCCCCTCAGGGGTGCATGCTCAGCCCCCTCCTGTACTCCCTGTTCACCCATGACTGCGTGGCCATGCACGCCTCCAACTCAATCATCACGTTTGCAGATGACACAACAGTTCTGGGCTTGATTACCAACAACGACGAGACAGCCTACAGGGAGGAGGTGAGGGCACTCGGAGTGTGGTGTCAGGAAAACAACCTCTCACTCAACATCAACAAAACAAAGGAGATGATCGTGGACTTCAGGAAACAGCAGAGGGAGCACCCCCCTATCAACATCGACGGGACAGAAGTGGAGAATGTGGAAAGTTTTAAGTTCCTCGGGGTACACAGCACGGACAAACTGAAATGGTACACCCACACAGACAGTGTGGTGAAGAATGCGCAACAGCGCCTCTTCAACCTCAGGAGGCTGAAGAAATTGGCTTGTCACCTAAAACCCTCACAAGACCAAGAGTGTGCAAAGCTGTCATCAAGGCAAAGGGTGGCTACTTTGAAGAATCTCAAATATAAAATATATTTTGATTTGTTTAATGCAACCGCTGTGTCAGATTTCAAAAAACTTTACGGAAAAAGCATAATCTGAGTACGTACGGCGCTCAGAGCCCAATTCAGCCAAAGAAATATCCGCCATGTTGGAGTCAACAGAAGTTAGAAATAACATTATAAATATTCACTTACCTTTGATGATCTTCATCAGAATGCACTCCCATGAATCCCAGTTCGACAATAAATAACTGATTTGTTCCATAAAGTTCCATAAGTCCATCATTTATGTCCAAATAGCCACTTGTTGTTAGCGTGTTCAGCCCAGTAATCCATCTTCATGAGGCGCGAGCACTACGTCCATACAAAAACTCGAAAAGTTCCGTTACAGGTCGTAGAAACATGTCAAACGATGTATGGAATCAATCTTTAGGATGTTTTTAACATAAAACTTCAATAATGTTCCAACCGGAGAATTCCATTGTCTGTAGAAAAGCACTGGAACGAGAGCTAACTCTGTCGGGACCGCGCGCCACGAGCCTGAGACACTGAGACACACTGCCAGACCCATGCCTCATTCAGCTCCCATTCCCCCCTCCTTTATAGCAGAAGCCTGAAACAAGTTTCTAAAGATGGTTGACATCTAGTGGAAGCCTTAGGAAGTGCAACTTGACCCAATAGACACTGTGTATTTGGTAGGCCAAGCTTTGAAAAACTACAAACCTCAGATCTCCCACTTCCCATTTTTCTCAGTTTTTTGCCTGCCATATGAGTTATGTTATACTCACAGACATCATTCAAACATTTTTAGAAACTTCAGAGTGTTTTCTATCCAATACTAATAATAATATGCATATATTAGCATCTGGGACTGAGTAGGAGGCAGTTCACTCTGGGCACGCAATTCATCCAAAAGTGAAAATGCTGCCCCCTATCCCAAACAGGTTAATCAGGATATGTTTAGCATCTTTTACTTTCTGACTTATTATATGTTGGTTTATATATTTTGGATTTGAGATCAGATGATGAATTTGAGGCAATAGTACAGAATGTCACCTTTTATTTGAGGGTATTTTTCTACATATTGGTTTTACATGTCAGTTTTACCAGCACTTCATGTCCCATCTGAAGAAGTCATAAGTATTTGGACCAATTCACTTATAGTGTATCTATTTTGTCCCATATCCATTTCACGCAATGACTGCAAAAAGCTTGCTACTCTACAAACTTGTTGGATCCATTTGCAGTGTGTTTTAGATAAGTTTTGTGTCATGTCTTGTCCAATGGTAACAGACTAATGTTTATTTTTTTTTCCGTACTGTGATGGTGGGCTGTATCTTTAGAAGCTAGTTGGTCTTCTTCATAGTTGATCTATTGTACCTTGTTTTTTGTTTCTACATACATGTTTAGACGATCTCATTTTGCGTAGCTCATACAAATTATCTATAGATGATGCATTAGCTGAAACAAATGACATACTGTTGGCCTATGATTGCCTAGTTCAGTGTCCACAATGTGGTCTTCAATGCTGTATATGGCATTGTCAATTAATAATCTATCACTCTGGAGTGAGAGACACTTTCATACACGTTTCTAACTCAAATTTATGGGCTCCTCGTATATTCTATAGACACACAGTGTACTAGCTCACCATTCATCTCTCTTTTAGTACTAACTCTTATGGTTTGGGTCAATGCCAGTAGGTTAACCAGCCCATCGCTATAATCAAATGGTTTGGGTCAATGCCAGTAGGTTAACCAGCCCATCGCTATAATCAAATGGTTTGGGTCAATGCCAGTAGGTTAACCAGCCCATCGCTATAATCAAATGGTTTGGGTCAATCCCAATAGGTTAAATCCTTTCAGTCTGGAAAAACCCCAGGGCTTGATGGCATACCGGTAGAGGTATATCAAGCCTTTTTTGACATACTCAAAGCATTATTTGCTAATTTGAACTACTCCTATATAAATGGTAGTCTGTCAGGTACTCAGCAGGAAGGTCTGATTTCACTATTATTAAAACAAGATGGCAAATATAAAGATCAAGTCTATCTAAATAACTGGAGGCCTCTTACACTTCAATGTTGTGATGCAACAATACTAGCGAAATGCATAGCACTCAGAATGAATAAGGTTTTACCAGGTATTGTTCATCCTGATCAGACAGGTTTTTTACATGGACAATACATTGGAGATAATATACGACAACTACTAGAAATAATAGAACAACATGAAACATCTAAGAAGCCAGGCCTGGTATTTATAGCAGATTTTGAAAAGGCCTTTGATAAAGTAAGACTGGATTTTATTTATAAATGCCTGGATTGTTTAAATATCAGTGATTCTCTTATAAAATGGGTAAAAGTAATGTATAGCAACTCCAGGTGTAAAATAGTAAATAGCGGCTACTTCTCAGAGAGTTTAGAATTGTCAAGAGGAGTTAAACAAGGGTGTCCGCTGTCAGATATGCTATTCGTTGTGGCCATCAAAATGCTAGCTATTAAAATCAAATCAAATAACAACATTAGAGGATTAGAAATCCAAGACTTGAAAACAAAGGTGTCGATGACTCAAGTTTTATATTAAGTCCGCAAGCTAGTTCCCTGCAATGCCTCATTGAAGATCTAGATAACTTGTCTGGCCTCTCTGGACTAAAACTTAATTATGACAAGCGTATTGGATCTTTCAAAAAAATTATTTTACTTTACCCAGCAGTTTACCTATAAAATGGGCTGACGGTGAATTAGACATACTTGGTATTAATTTCACAAAATATATAAATGAGCTCTCCACAATGAATTTCAATACAACATTTGTAAAAATAGGCAAGATCCTGCAACCGTGAAGAGGCAAATACTTGTCTAAATATGGGAAGATTAGTCTTTCAAATCATATGAGCAAAAAATATTTTGCTTTGTCTGCGATGCTAAACCGGACATGATAAAGCATGCCTGTCTATATGATGAATATGAACTGGGTGGGTTGAGATTATTAAATATAAAAGCACTAAACCTCTCTCTAAAATCTTCACTTATTGGAAAGTTTAACTTGAACCTTTATTGGTTCTCAAGTAGATTACTAAGAAAAATGGCCTTTTTGCCTTTGTGCAGATTGCCATGTCTGATTTTCGATTAATTGAAAATGAAACCTTTTTCAAAGTATTTCTCTTTTTCAAACAAGCATTGCAGAGCTGGTTACAATTCCAATTTCATCCCCCTGAAGAGATAGGACAAATATACAACAAATGTTATGTTTGAACTCAAATGTCTTGGTTGATAAAATACCTATATTTATGGAAAAGATGTTTGAAATGGGTATTTTGTTTTAAAATTATATTGTAAATTGGAACGGTAGAGTTATGTCTTTCATGGAGTTATCAGAATTGTACGGGAAGGTCTGTTCAATCCAAGATTACAACCAATTGATTACAGCATTACCCCAAAAATGAAAATGGCAGGTGGCACTGGGAGGAGGTAGGGAACTGGTCTGTCTGCTCAATGTAAAGAATCAAAACTTGTGGAGGAATAAAAAATAGCATAAATATGAAAGTATCCCAGTTTCATTTGAGGACCAGGATGTTGACAGCTGTGCCATACAGATTGCAAAATAGCTGGGAAGAGATTCTTGATGCACCGATCACATGGTGCAGGGTGTATGAGTTGATATAAACTATCAGTCAAAAGCTTGGACACACCTACTCATTCAAGGGTTTTTCTTTATTTTTACTATTTTCCACATTGACAAACTTTTGACTGGTACTGTACATGCTATGGCCATGAAATATTGTAATGATGCAAGTTAACATGTCCTTTACATTTTCAGTGTCTTAACACAACAGACCTCCTCTCCAGTCTGAAAGGGCACAAAATAGAATCTACTAAACTGCTAAACACTGCTGGTTAAAAGTGATGATTATGATTGTTCCTCTGGCTCAGAGTTAAGAACATAAAACTTCAAACATGAGCAACGACAACCAGCTGCTGACGCCAATCTATATAAATAACCATATGTATACACACACACGCACACGCGCACACACGCACACCCTTGCACACACACACACACACACACACACACACACACACACACACACACACATACACATACACATACACATACACATACACATACACATACACATACACAAGCATGAGTAATGACAACCAGCTGCTGGCACCAATCTATATAAATAACCATATACACACACACACAGGGATGGGGATTGGGAGCTGAGAAATTCACTTGCAGTGAAGAATGGCTGGCCATAGGATAATTATAGAAGTTGGATTGTCACACACAACTACACACAAACACACACACACACACACACGCACACACACACAGGAGAAGTGTGCAAGTCTCACCCCAGCGTCTGACTGGGAGAGAGATAATATTGTGGTCTGAATGAGGTTTGTAAAAAAAATAACAGATCTGAGCTGTTAAAGTATGTCTGTGTTGTGACCATGTGGGCTTGTTTATTATGCAGCTCATCTATTGTGCAGTTAAAACACATGGAAAGAAGAGAAGCAACATGCTAAGGGTTTAAAGACTTACATCTGACTGCACCATTCAACAGGAAGTCAGTTGATGAAAACATGGAGGCCAGTTGGAGAAAACATGGAGGCCAGTTGAAGAAAACATGGAGGTCAGTTGAAGAAAACATGGAGGTCAGTTGAAGAAAACATGGAGGTCAGTTGAAGAAAACATGGAGGTCAGTTGAAGAAAACATGGAGGCCAGTTGAAGAAAACATGGAGGTCAGTTGAAGAAAACATGGAGGTCAGTTGAAGAAAACATGGAAGCCAGTTGAAGAAAACATGGAGGCCAGTTGAAGAAAACATGGAGGCCAGTTGAAGAAAACATGGAGGCCAGTTGAAGAAAACATGGAGGCCAGTTGCAGAAAACATGGAGGTCAGTTGAAGAAAACATGGAGGTCAGTTGAAGAAAACATGGAGGTCAGTTGAAGAAAACATGGAGGCCAGTTGAAGAAAACATGGAGGTCAGTTGAAGAAAACATGGAAGCCAGTTGAAGAAAACATGGAGGCCAGTTGAAGAAAACATGGAGGTCAGTTGATGAAAACATGGAGGTCAGTTGAAGAAAACATGGAGGTCAGTTGATGAAAACATGGAGGTCAGTTGAAGAAAACATGGAGGTCAGTTGAAGAAAACATGGAGGCCAGTTGAAGAAAACATGGAGGCCAGTTGAAGAAAACATGGAGGTCAGTTGAAGAAAGCCAGTTGATGAAAACATGGAGGTCAGTTGAAGAAAACATGGAGGTCAGTTGAAGAAAACATGGAGGCCAGTTGAAGAAAACATGGAGGCCAGTTGAAGAAAACATGGAGGTCAGTTGAAGAAAACATGGAGGCCAGTTGAAGAAAACATGGAGGCCAGTTGAAGAAAACATGGAGGTCAGTTGAAGAAAACATGGAGGTCAGTTGAAGAAAACATGGAGGCCAGTTGAAGAAAACATCTCCGGAGGTCAGTTGAAGAAAACATGGAGGTCAGTTGAAGAAAACATGGAGGCCAGTTGAAGAAAACATGGAGGCCAGTTGAAGAAAACATGGAGGCCAGTTGAAGAAAATATGGAGGCCAGTTGAAGAAAACATGGAGGCCAGTTGGAGAAAACATGGAGGTCAGTTGGAGAAAACATGGAGGTCAGTTGAAGAAAACATGGAGGTCAGTTGAAGAAAACATGGAGGTCAGTTGAAGAAAACATGGAGGTCAGTTGAAGAAAACATGGAGGCCAGTTGAAGAAAACATGGAGGCCAGTTGAAGAAAACATGGAGGTCAGTTGAAGAAAGCCAGTTGATGAAAACATGGAGGTCAGTTGAAGAAAACATGGAGGCCAGTTGAAGAAAACATGGAGGTCAGTTGAAGAAAACATGCGCGAAACACTGCTTTTAACCAGGGCAAGGTGACCGGAAACATGACCGAATACAAACAGTGTAGCTATTCACGGGTTACAAAAAGAAAACCAGCCCCGTCGCGGACCAGGATGTCTTGCTCCCAGACAGACTAAATAACTTCTTTGCTCGCTTTGAGGACAATACAGTGCCACTGACACGGCCCGCTACCAAAACTGCGGACTCTCCTTCACTGCAGCCGATGTGAGTAAAACATTTAAACGTGTTAACCCTCGCAAGGCTGCAGGCCCAGACAGCATCCCCAGCCGCGTCCTCAGAGCATGCATAGACCAGCTGGCTGGTGTGTTTACGGACATATTCAATCCATCCTTATCCCAGTCTGCTGTTCCCACATGCTTCAAGAGGGCCACCATTGTTCCTGTTCCCAAGAAAGCTAAGGTAACTGAGCTAAACGACTACCGCCCCGTAGCACTCACTTCCGTCATCATGAGGTGCTTTGAGAGACTAGTCAAGGACCATATCACCTCCACCCTACCTGACACCCTAGACCCGCTCCAATTTGCTTACCGGCCCAATAGGTCCACAGACGACGCAATCGCAACCACACTGCACACTGCCCTAACCCATCTGGACAAGAGGAATACCTATGTGAGAATGCTGTTAATCGAATACAGCTCAGCATTTAACACCATAGTACCCTCCAAACTCGTCATCAAGCTCGAGACCCTGGGTCTCGACCCCACCCTGTGCAACTGGGTACTGGACTTCCTGACGGGCCGCCCCCAGGTGGGCTGAGGTCAATTCCTTTTGAAGGCAGTCAATTCAGGAAGTAAACTTAAATAACAATTTAACATTTGAAAAAACAATGACTTCTCAATAAACTGAGAAGTAGGAGCTATTTATTATGTTTTTCCATTTTGTTAATTTAAATTCAAATCACTTCCTGAATTGACTACATTCAATTCGAATTGACCCCAGCCCAGCCCAGCCCAGCCCTGCCACACACACACACACACACACACACACACACACACACACACACACACACACACACACACACACACACACACACACACACACACACACACACACACACACACACACACACACACACACACACACACACACAAGTTATCATTGCACTCTCATCTAAAACTACAAGGTGTGACATCACTGTCCATTGAGGATATAGTGCACTATAAAGGTAGTTGAGACGAACACCCATCCTCAGAACTGTTCCATTAGTCTACTGCTTGGTAGCAATAACAATAACTACACTGAACTAAAATATGAACAGAACATGCATTCATTTCAAAAGATTTACTGAGTTACAGTTCATATAAGGAAATCAGTCAAATTAAATTAATTAATTAGGCCATAATCTATGGATTTCACATGACTGGGAATTTATTTCAGCTCATGAAACATGGGACCAACACTTTACATGTTGTGTTTAATATTTTTGTTCAGTGTAATTCATAACCAGATAACATTACATAAACAAAGAAGAAACCGCTCACCCAGAGGTGGTGTTTCTGCTGGGCGAGACTTTAATGCGGGGAGTCTTAAAACCATTTTACATCACTTTTACCAACACGTCTTCTGTGCCACTAGGGGCGCAAAAAAATTCTAGACCACTTATATTCTGCCCACTGAAACGTATACAAGGCCCTACCTCGTCCTCCCTTCAGCAAATCTGATCACGACTCTATTCTCCAGCTTCCTGTTTACAAACAAAAGCTCAAACAGGAAGTACCAGTGACGCGCTCATTACCAAAGTGATCCGATGAAGCAGACGGAGGTGCTACAAGACTGTTTTGCTAGCACAGACTGGCATACGTTTCCAGAACTCATCCGAATCCGCAATGAGGATTTACTACATCAGTCACGGCTTCATCAATAAGTGCATAGATGATGTCGTCTCCACAGTGACTATGCGAACGTATCCCAACCCAAAAAAAACATGGATTACTGTCACGATCGTCTTCGTGAGAGAGAGAGGACCAAGGCGCAGCATGTGCAAAATACATCTCTTTATTTTGGAAGAGAGAAAAAACACGAAACGAACACTATACACAAACTAACAAAACAACAAACGACCATGAAGCTAAATAACGTAAGTGCACAGACAAGCAACAAACGTTCAACATAGACAATTACCCACAACCAGCTAAAGCCTATGGCTGCCTTAAATATGGCTCCCAATCAGAGACAACAATAACCAGCTGTCTCTAATTGAGAACCAATTCAGGCAACCATAGACTTTCCTAGACACCTACACTGAACACTAAACCATCTACTCTACTTAACCCCCTAAACCATACAACACCCTAGACAATACAAAAACACATACTTCACCATGTCACACCCTGACCTAACTAAAATAATAATGAAAACAAAGATAACTGAGGCCAGGGTGTGACATAACCCCCCCCCCCTTAAGGTGCGAACTCCGGGCGCACCAGCATAAAGTCTAGGGGAGGGTCTGGGTGGGCGTCTGTCCATGGTGGCGGCTCTGGCACTGGTCCTGGTCCCCACCCCACCATAGTCACTACCCGCTTTCGTAGCCTCCTCCAAATGACCACCCTCCAACTTAACCCCACTGGATTAAGGGGCAGCACCGGACTAAGTGGCAGCACCGGACTAAGGGGCAGTACCGGACTAAGGGGCAGCACCGGACTAAGGGGCAGCACCAGGATAAGGGGCAGCACCAGGATAAGGGGCAGCACCAGGATAAGGGGCAGCACCAGGATAAGGGGCAGCACCAGGATAAGGGGCAGCACCGGACTGAGGGGCAATACCAGAATGAGGGGAAACACCAGAATGAGGGGCAACTCCGAAGTGAAGTGCAGCTCCGGACTGAGGGGCAGCACCGGACTGAGGTGCAGCACCGGACTGGATGACGGATCCTGGCTGGCGGAAGGCTCTGGCTGATCCTGTCTGGCGGAAGGCTCTGGCTGATCCTGTTTGGCGGAAGGCTCTGGCTGATCCTGTCTGGCGGAAGGCTCTGGCTGATCCTGTCTGGCGGAAGGCTCTGGCTGATCCTGTCTGGCGGAAGGCTCTAGCGGCTCCTGTCTGGCGGAAGGCTCTAGCGGCTCCTGTCTGGCGGAAGGCTCTAGCGGCTCCTGTCTGGCGGACGGCTCTGTAGGCTCATGGCAGACGGGTGGCTTTGCAGGCTCATGGCAGACGGGCGGCTTTGAAGGCTCAGTACTGACGGGCGGCTTTGAAGGCTCAATACAGACGGGCAGTTCATGCGGCGCTTGGCAGACGGACAGTTCAGACGGCGTTGGGCAGACGGACAGTTCAGGCCGGCTGAGGCGCACTGTAGGCCTGGTGCGTGGTGCCGGAACTGGAGGTACCGGGCTAAGGACACGCACCTTCAGGCTAGTGCGGGGAACAGGAACAGGGCACACTGAGTTCTCGAAGCGCACTATAGGACTAGTGCGTGGTACCGGGACTGGTGGTACCGGGCTGAGGGCACGCACCTCAGGACGAGTGCGGGGAGAAAGATCAGTGCGTACAGGGCTCTGGAGACGCACATGAGGCTTGGTGCGTGGTGCCGGAACTGGTGGTACCGGACTGGAGACACGCACCTCAAGGCTAGTGCGGGGAGCAGGAACAGGGCACACTGGACTCTCAAGGCGTACTATAGGCCTGGTGCGTGGTACCGGAACTGGAGGTACCGGGCTGAGGGCACGCACCTCAGGGCGAGTACGGGGAGAAGGAACAGTGCGTACAGGGCTCTGGAGACGCCCTGGAAGCCTGGTGCGTGGTGCCGGAACTGGAGGTACCGGGCTAAGGACACGCACCTTCAGGCTAGTGCGGGGAACAACAACAGGGCACACTGGACTCTCGATGCGCACTATAGGCCTGGTGCGTGGTACCGGAACTGGAGGTACCGGGCTGAGGGCACGCACCTCAGGGCGAGTGCGGGGAGAATGAACAGTGCGTACAGGGCTCTGGAGACGCACAGGAGGCTTAGTGCGTGGTGCCGGGACTGGAGGCACTGGGCTGGAGACACGCACCATAGGGCTAGTGCGTGGAGGAGGAACAGGGCTCTGGATACGCACTGGAAGCCTGGTGCGTGGTACCGGAACTGGAGGTACCGGGCTGAGGGCACGCACCTCAGGGCGAGTACGGGGAGAAGGAACAGTGCGTACAGGGCTCTGGAGACGCCCTGGAAGCCTGGTGCGTGGTGCCGGAACTGGAGGTACCGGGCTAAGGACACGCACCTTCAGGCTAGTGCGGGGAACAACAACAGGGCACACTGGACTCTCGATGCGCACTATAGGCCTGGTGCGTGGTACCGGAACTGGAGGTACCGGGCTGAGGGCACGCACCTCAGGGCGAGTGCGGGGAGAATGAACAGTGCGTACAGGGCTCTGGAGACGCACAGGAGGCTTAGTGCGTGGTGCCGGGACTGGAGGCACTGGGCTGGAGACACGCACCATAGGGCTAGTGCGTGGAGGAGGAACAGGGCTCTGGATACGCACTGGAAGCCTGGTGCGTGGTGTAGGCACTGGTGGTACTGGACTGGAGACACTCACCTCAAGGCTAGTGCGGGGAGCAGGAACAGGACGCACAGGACTCTGGAGACGCACAGGAGGCTTTGTGCGTGCTGTAGGCACTGTCTTAACCAGACGGCTAGCACGCACCTCAGGACGAGTATGGAGAGCTGTTCCCGGTGACATTAAATCACCAACACGTTCATTCGGACGGATGCCGTGCCTCATGCACCAAACCAATACATCCCTCATAACTCTCTCCTCCAATTTCTCCATTAACTCCTTTACTGTCTCTGCGTCACTCTCCTCCAAATCCGCCCTCACCGGCTCCTTACGGTAAACAGGAGGAGTTGGCTCACGTCTCCCGACTGACCCAACTAAACTACCCGAGAGCCCCCCCCCCAAGAAATGTTTGGGTTTGACTTACGGGCTTCCAGCCTTGTTTCCGTGCTGCCTCCTCATATCTCCGCCTCTCTGCTTTCGCTGCCTCCAGCTCAGCTTTGGGGCGGTTATATTCTCCTGGTACTTCGCGGTCCAGAATTTCCTCCCAATTCCAATAGTCCTGTGTAGGTGGGTCCTGTTGTTGTTTCACACACTGCTTGATCCGATTCTGGTGGGTAATTCTGTCACGATCGTCTTCGTGAGAGAGAGAGGACCAAGGCGCAGCATGTGCAAAATACATCTCTTTATTTTGGAAGAGAGAAAAAACACGAAACGAACACTATACACAAACTAACAAAACAACAAACGACCATGAAGCTAAATAACGTAAGTGCACAGACAAGCAACAAACGTTCAACATAGACAATTACCCACAACCAGCTAAAGCCTATGGCTGCCTTAAATATGGCTCCCAATCAGAGACAACAATAACCAGCTGTCTCTAATTGAGAACCAATTCAGGCAACCATAGACTTTCCTAGACACCTACACTGAACACTAAACCATCTACTCTACTTAACCCCCTAAACCATACAACACCCTAGACAATACAAAAACACATACTTCACCATGTCACACCCTGACCTAACTAAAATAATAATGAAAACAAAGATAACTAAGGCCAGGGTGTGACAATTACAGGCAATATCCGCGCTGGGCTAAAGGCTAGAGCTACCGCTATGACCTCCGAAGAGATATCAAACATGCAAAAAGGACAATATAAGAGGAAGGTGGAATCCTATTAAACTTGCTTCGACGCTCGTCGTACAGTTACGGATTTACAAAGGGAAAGACAGAGATGTGAGATGCCCAGTGATGCAGAACTCCAAAAACGAGCTAAATGCCTTTTGATGCTCGCTTCGAGGGATACATCACTGAGTCTTGTGTGAAAGCCCCTGTTGCTCCGGATGAATGTGGTTTTTCACTCTCGTTGACTGATGTGAGTTAAACTTTTGAACCTTCGCAAGGCCGCCGGGCCAGACGGAATGCCAGGGAACATTCTCAAAGCATACGCAAACCAGCTGGCAAGTGTCTTCACATTTTCACATCTCCTTGTCCTAGTCTGTAATCCAAACATGTTTCAAGCTGACTACCGTTGTCCTTGTTCCCAAGAGCTCCAAGGTAACCAGCCTAAATGACTATCGCCCTTTAGCACTCACATTTGCAATTATGAAGTGCTTTGAAAGGCTGGTCATGGCAAACATAAACACCATCATTCAAGACACGCTGGACACACTCCAATTCGCATACCGCCCCAACACATCCACAGATGACGCAATCTCAATTGCAATTCACACCGGCCTCTTCCACCTGGACAAGATGGGAAATAACTATGAGAGAATGCTGTTCATTGACTACAGCTCAGCGTTCAACACCATAGTCCCCTCCAAAATCATCACCAAGCCGGGGACACTGGGACTGAATCTCTCCCTCTACAACTGGATCCTGGACTTCCTGACGGGCCGTCCCCACGTGGTGTGGGTAGGCAACAACACCTCTGCCACACTGACACTCAACGTAAGGGGTCCCTCAGGGGTGTGTGCTTAGTCCCCTCCTGTACTCCTGTTCACCCACCACTCCAACCCCATCATCAAGTTTCCTGATGACATGACGGTGGTAGGCCTGACCGCCACCACACTTTTACACTAATCGTATGCTGCTGCTACTCTGTCCTTGATTTTACTCTTATTATTATCTATCCTGATGCCTCGTCACTTTACCCTGCCTTCATGTACATATCTACCTCAAATACCTTATTATTATCTATCCTGATGCCTAGTCACTTTACCCTGCCTTCATGTACATATCTACCTCAAATACCTTATTATTATCTATCCTGATGCCTAGTCACTTTATCCTGTCTTCATGTACATATCTACCTCAAATAGATAATAATAATGTATCCTGATGCCTTGGCACTTTACACCGCCTTCATGTACATATCTACCTCAAATACCTTATTATTATCTATCCTGATGCCTAGTCACTTTATCCTGTCTTCATGTACATATCTACCTCAAATAGATAATAATAATGTATCCTGATGCCTTGGCACTTTACACCGCCTTCATGTACATATCTACCTCAAATACCTTATTATTACCGATCCTGATGCCTAGTCACTTTACACTGCCTTCATGTACATATCTACCTCAAATACCTTATTATTATCTATCCTGATGCCTAGTCACCTAACCCTGCCTTCATGTACATATCTACCTCAAATACCTTGTAGCTCTGCACATTGATCTGGTACTTCCTGTATGTAGCTCCACATTGATCTGGTACTTCGTGTATATAGCTCCACATTGATCTGGTACTGGTACTCCCTGTATATAGCTCCACATTGATCTGGTATTGGTACTCCCTGTATATACAGTATGAGATGAGTAATGTAGGGTATGTAAACATTATATTAAGTGGCATTGTTTAAAGTGGCTAGTGATACATGTATTACATAAAGATAGAAGGGTGTCCTGGAGGGCAGGTAGTTTGCCCCCGGTGATGCGTTGTGCAGACCTCACTACCCTCTGGAGAGCCTTACAGTTGTGGGCGGAGCAGTTGCCGTACCAGGCGGTGATACAGCCCGACAGGATGCTCTCGATTGTGCATCTGTAAAAGTTTGTGAGTGCTTTTGGTGACAAGCCGAATTTCTTCAGCCTCCTGAGGTTGAAGAGGCGCTGCTGCACCTTCTTCACAACGCTGTCTGTGTGGGTGGACCAATTCAGTTTGTCCGTGATGTGCATGCCGAGGAACTTAAAACGTTCTACCCTCTCCACTACTGTCCCGTCGATGTGGATAGGGGTGCTCCCTCTGCTGTTTCCTGAAGTCCACGATCATCTCCTTTGTTTTGTTGACGTTGAGTGTGAGGTTATTTTCCTGACACCACACTCCGAGGGCCCTCACCTCCTCCCTGTAGGCCGTCTCGTCGTTGTTGGTAATCAAGCCTACCACTGTTGTGCAAACTTGATGATTGAGTTGGAGGCGTGCATGGCCACGCAGTCGTGGGTGAACAGGGAGTACAGGAGAGGGCTCAGAACGCACCCTTGTGGGGCCCCAGTGTTGAGGATCAGCGGGGTGGAGATGTTGTTACCTACCCTCACCACCTGGGGGAGGCCCGTCAGGAAGTCCAGGACCCAGTTGCACAGGGCGGGGTCGAGACCCAGGGTCTCGAGCTTGATGACGAGTTTGGAGGGTACTATGGTGTTAAATGCTGAGCTGTAGTCGATTAACAGCATTCTCACATAGGTATTCCTCTTGTCCAGATGGGTTAGGGCAGTGTGCAGTGTGGTTGCGATTGCGTCGTCTGTAGACCTATTGGGGCGGTAAGCAAATTGGAGTGGGTCTAGGGAGTCAGGTAGGGTGGAGGTGATATGGTCCTTGACTAGTCTCTCAAAGCACTTCATGATGACGGAAGTGAGTGCTACGGGGCGGTAGTCGTTTAGCTCAGTTACCTTAGCTTTCTTGGGAACAGGAACAATGGTGGCCCTCTTGAAGCATGTGGGAACAGCAGACTGGGATAAGGATTGATTGAATATGTCCGTAAACACACCAGCCAGCTGGTCTACGCATGCTCTGAGGACGCGGCTGGGGATGCCGTCTGGGCCTGCAGCCTTGTGAGGGTTAACACGTTTAAATGTTTTACTCACATCGGCTGCAGTGAAGGAAAGTCCGCAGGTTTTGGTAGCGGGCCGTGTCAGTGGCACTGTATTGTCCTCAAAGCGAGCAAAGAAGTTATTTAGTCTGTCTGGGAGCAAGACATCCTGGTCCGCGACGGGGCTGGTTTTCTTTTTGTAATCCGTGATTGACTGTAGACCCATCCACATACGTCTTGTGTCTGAGCCGTTGAATTGCGACTCTACTTTGTCTCTATACTGACGCTTAGCTTGTTTGATTGCCTTGCGGAGGGAATAGCTACACTGTTTGTATTCGGTCATGTTTCCAGTCACCTTGCCCTGGTTAAAAGCAGTGGTTTGCGCTTTCAGTTTCGCGCGAATGCTGCCATCAATCCACGGTTTCTGGTGGGGGAATGTTTTAATAGTTGCTGTGGGTACCACATCGCCAATGCACTTGCTAATGAACTCGCTCACCGAATCAGTGTATTCGTCAATGTTGTTGTTTGACGCAATGCGGAACATATCCCAATCCACGTGATCGAATCAATCTTGAAGCGTGGAATCAAATTGGCCGGACCAGCGTTGAACAGACCTGAGAGCGGGAGCTTCCTGTTTTAGTTTCTGTCTATAGGCTGGAAGCAACAAAATGGAGTCGTGGTCAGCTTTTCCGAAAGGAGGGCGGGGGAGGGCCTTATATGCGTCACGGAAGTTAGAATAACAATGATACAGGGTTTTACCAGCCCTGGTAGCACAATCGATATGCTGATAGAATTTAGGGAGTCTTGTTTTCAGATTAGCCTTGTTAAAATCCCCAGCTACAATGAATGCAGCCTCAGGATATGTGGTTCCCAGTTTACATAGAGTCAAATAAAGTTCGTTCAGGGCCATCGATGTGTCTGCTTGGGGGGGAATATATGCGGCTTTGAATTTAATTGAAGAGAATTCTCTTGGTAGATAATGCGGTCGACATATGATTGTGAGGAATTCTAAGTCAGGTGAACAGAAGGACTTGAGTTCCTGTATGTTGTTATGATCACACCACGTCTCGTTAATCATAAGGCATACCCCCCCGCCCCTCTTCTTACCAGAAAGATGTTTGTTTCTGTCGGCGCAATGCGTGAAGAAACCAGCTGGCTGTACCGACTCCGATAGCGTGTCTCGAGTGAGCCATGTTTCCGTGAAGCAAAGAACGTTACAGTCTCTGATGTCTCTCTGGAATGCTACCCTTGCTCGGATTTCATCAACCTTGTTGTCAAGAGACTGAACATTGGCGAGTAGTATGCTCGGGAGCAGTGCGCGATGTGCCCGTCTCCGGAGCCTGACCAGAAGACCGTTTCGTCAGCCCCTTTTACGACGTTGTTGTATTGGTTCGCAGGCTGGGATCCGATCCATTGTCCCGGGTGGTGGGCAAAACACAGGCTCCGCTTCGGGAAAGTCGTATTCCTGATCGTAATGATGGTGAGTTGACGTTGCTCTTATATCCAGTAGTTCCTCCCGACTGTATGTAATAAAACCTAAGATTACCTGGGGTACCAATGTAAGAAATAACACGTAAAAAAACCTAAATACTGCATAGTTTCCTAGGAACGGGAAGTGAGGCGGCCATCTCTGCCGGCGCCGGAAGTTGTTACCTTTGCTTTCTTGGGTACAGGAACAATGGTAGCCATCTTGACCCAAGTGGGGACAGCACACGGGGATAGGGAGAGATTGAATATGTCCGTAAACACTCCAACCAGCATGCTCTGAGGATGCTTAAATGTCTTACTCACGTCAACCAGGCCATGGAGAACGAGAGCTCTCAGTCCTTGGGAGCAGGTAGTTTATGTGGATATCACCCGTCTAGCAGAAAAATTACAGGAGTAGCCTACCCAACGTTAGTGGAAAACATACTGGCAGAAAAGTGTATTTTTGTCTTGCCCCTGTTCTTGCCCATTTGATAATGGAGCCATTATAAATCTAAACTATTTTTACATATTAATAAAGATAGGATTTAATTGGGAATAGTCTGCCGGGTGAAAAATAAGATCACTTGATAAGAGAACAGTGTGTGCAGCCTGAGGCAAACAGAGCGCAAGCTTCTAAGGCATTTTAAAGTGTGTATCATTCAGTAAAGTTGCCAAACAACTCTAAATCTAGTTTATAGGATCTGTTTCAAAAGATCACTTTTATGCTCAACATAGCCACTTCATATGCGCGCACTCTCATTTTTACTCAGCTAAGTTCACTTAAATTATTCTTGCTATAAAACCATAATATTAAACAATTATAATAATAACATTCAACTTCATTACATTGTGTTGTTGTAGCCTGTGCAGGATACATTTTAAACGGTAGCTTTTCCAGCTGCACGCCCAGGGGCTAGTGTAGTGTAGCTACCTATGATTTCGTTATCTGATAAACGTTTTTTTTTTTTTTTTGCTGTGTAAATTGACTTGATATATTCCCTGCAGTATTAAGCCTAACATTGAGCTTGTGAATTATGGTTTAATATGCATAGACTTCTACTTAGTCTATAGTCTACATCTCGAGCCTGTCTGTCTTTGTTCTGTTGCGCAATTAAGCAGCTGGTGTCGTGTCACTTTACCCTGCCTTCATGTACATATCTACCTCAAATACCTTATTATTATCTATCCTGATGCCTTCATGTACATATCTACCTCAAATACCTTATTATTATCTATGCTGATGCCTAGTCACTTTACCCTGCCTTCATGTACATATCTACCTCAAATACCTTATTATTATCTATCCTGATGCCTAGTCACTTTACCCTGCCTTCATGTACACATCTACCTCAAATACCTTATTATTATCTATCCTGATGCCTAGTCACTTTACCCTGCCTTCATGTACATATCTACCTCAAATACCTTATTATTATCTATCCTGATGCCTTCATGTACATATCTACCTCAAATACCTTATTATTATCTATCCTGATGCCTAGTCACTTTACCCTGCCTTCATGTACATATCTACCTCAAATACCTTATTATTATCTATCCTGATGCCTAGTCACTTTACCCTGCCTTCATGTACATATCTACCTCAAATACCTTATTATTATCTATCCTGATGTCTAGTCACTTTACCCTGCCTTCATGTACATATCTACCTCAAATACCTTATTATTATCTATCCTGATGTCTAGTCACTTTACCCTGCCTTCATGTACATATCTACCTCAAATACCTTATTATTATCTATCCTGATGTCTAGTCACTTTACCCTGCCTTCATGTACATATCTACCTCAAATACCTTATTATTATCTATCCTGATGCCTTCATGTACATATCTACCTCAAATACCTTATTATTATCTATCCTGATGCCTAGTCACTTTACCCTGCCTTCATGTACATATCTACCTCAAATACCTTATTATTATCTATCCTGATGCCTAGTCACTTTACCCTGCCTTCATGTACATATCTACCTCAAATACCTTATTATTATCTATCCTGATGCCTAGTCACTTTACCCTGCCTTCATGTACATATCTACCTCAAATACCTTATTATTATCTATCCTGATGCCTTCATGTACATATCTACCTCAAATACCTTATTATTATCTATCCTGATGTCTAGTCACTTTACCCTGCCTTCATGTACATATCTACCTCAAATACCTTATTATTATCGATACTGATGCCTAGTCACTTTACCCTGCCTTCATGTACATATCTACCTCAAATACCTTATTATTATCGATACTGATGCCTAGTCACTTTACCCTGCCTTCATGTACATATCTACCTCAAATACCTTATTATTATCTATCCTGATGCCTAGTCACTTTACCCTGCCTTCATGTACATATCTACCTCAAATACCTTATTATTATCTATCCTGATGTCTAGTCACTTTACCCTGCCTTAATGTACATATCTACCTCAAATACCTTATTATTATCTATCCTGATGCCTTCATGTACATATCTACCTCAAATACCTTATTATTATCTATGCTGATGCCTAGTCACTTTACCCTGCCTTCATGTACATATCTACCTCAAATACCTTATTATTATCTATCCTGATGCCTAGTCACTTTACCCTGCCTTCATGTACACATCTACCTCAAATACCTTATTATTATCTATCCTGATGCCTAGTCACTTTACCCTGCCTTCATGTACATATCTACCTCAAATACCTTATTATTATCTATCCTGATGCCTTCATGTACATATCTACCTCAAATACCTTATTATTATCTATCCTGATGCCTAGTCACTTTACCCTGCCTTCATGTACATATCTACCTCAAATACCTTATTATTATCTATCCTGATGCCTAGTCACTTTACCCTGCCTTCATGTACATATCTACCTCAAATACCTTATTATTATCTATCCTGATGTCTAGTCACTTTACCCTGCCTTCATGTACATATCTACCTCAAATACCTTATTATTATCTATCCTGATGTCTAGTCACTTTACCCTGCCTTCATGTACATATCTACCTCAAATACCTTATTATTATCTATCCTGATGTCTAGTCACTTTACCCTGCCTTCATGTACATATCTACCTCAAATACCTTATTATTATCTATCCTGATGCCTTCATGTACATATCTACCTCAAATACCTTATTATTATCTATCCTGATGCCTAGTCACTTTACCCTGCCTTCATGTACATATCTACCTCAAATACCTTATTATTATCTATCCTGATGCCTAGTCACTTTACCCTGCCTTCATGTACATATCTACCTCAAATACCTTATTATTATCTATCCTGATGCCTTCATGTACATATCTACCTCAAATACCTTATTATTATCTATCCTGATGTCTAGTCACTTTACCCTGCCTTCATGTACATATCTACCTCAAATACCTTATTATTATCGATACTGATGCCTAGTCACTTTACCCTGCCTTCATGTACATATCTACCTCAAATACCTTATTATTATCTATCCTGATGTCTAGTCACTTTACCCTGCCTTCATGTACATATCTACCTCAAATACCTTATTATTATCTATCCTGATGCCTTCATCTACATATCTACCTCAAATACCTTATTATTATCTATCCTGATGCCTAGTCACTTTACCCTGCCTTCATGTACACATCTACCTCAAATACCTTATTATTATCTATCCTGATGCCTAGTCACTTTACCCTGCCTTCATGTACACATCTACCTCAAATACCTTATTATTATCTATCCTGATGCCTAGTCACTTTACCCTGCCTTCATGTACATATCTACCTCCACTGCCATGGCTATGCCTCTTAAATCTTGTGGAGTCCCAGGAAGAGACAGATGTAACAGTATAACTTTAAACCGTCCCCTCGCCCCGACACGGGCGCGAACCAGGGACCCTCTGCACACATCAACAACTGAAACCCACGAAGCGTCGTTACCCATCGCTCCACAAAAGCCGCGGCCCTTGCAGAGCAAGGGGAAACCCTACTTAAGTCTCAGAGCAAGCGACGTAACTGATTGAAATGCTAGTAGCGCGTACCCGCTAACTAGCTAGCCATTTCACATCCGTTACACTCACCCCCCTTTCAACCTCCTCCTTTTTCCGCAGCAACCAGTGATCCGGGTCAACAGCATCAATGTAACAGTATAACTTTAAACCGTCCCCTCGCCCCGACACGGGCGCGAACCAGGGACCCTCTGCACACATCAACAACTGACACCCACGAAGCGTCGTTACCCATCGCTCCACAAAAGCCGCGGCCCTTGCAGAGCAAGGGGAAACCCTACTTAAGTCTCAGAGCAAGCGACGTAACTGATTGAAATGCTAGTAGCGCGTACCCGCTAACTAGCTAGCCATTTCACATCCGTTACACAGACAACGCAAACTTATGGGACACTTAATTCAACCTTTTTATCTAGCCTACTAACAGCCTATTGGATGAGAGATGCACATTGCTCTTGCTTGCTGAATGTAAAATGGGCAACATTAAAACCGGATCCAAATGGTTGCATAATCAGGCCTAGACTGTAGACCTGTGCAGTTATTTTGGCAATGAAACAAAACAGAATGTGTGAGTGGTTTATTCAAATCCGCCTACATTACTGCAGCTCACAGCCCACGGCCCAAATCCGCCTACATTACTGCAGCTCACAGCCCACGGCCCAAATCCGCCTACATTACTGCAGCTCACAGCCCACGGCCCAAATCCGCCTACATTACTGCAGCTCACAGCCCACGGCCCAAATCCGGCCTACATTACTGCAGCTTACAGCCCACGGCCCAAATCCGCCTACATTACTGCAGCTCACAGCCCACGGCCCAAATCCGCCTACATTACTGCAGCTCACAGCCCACGGCCCAAATCCGCCTACATTACTGCAGCTCACAGCCCAAAGCCCAAATCCGCCTACATTACTGCAGCTCACAGCCCAAAGCCCAAATCCGCCTACATTACTGTAGCTCACAGCCCAAAGCCCAAATCCGCCTACATTACTGCAGCTCACAGCCCAAAGCCCAAATCCGCCTACATTACTGCAGCTCACAGCCCACGGCCCAAATCCGCCTACATTACTGCAGCTCACAGCCCACGGCCCAAATCCGCCTACATTACTGCAGCTCACAGCCCACGGCCCAAATCCGCCTACATTACTGCAGCTCACAGCCCACGGCCCAAATCCGCCTACATTACTGCAGCTCACAGCCCACGGCCCAAATCCGCCTACATTACTGCAGCTCACAGCCCACGGCCCAAATCCGCCTACATTACTGCAGCTCACAGCCCAAATCCGGCCTACATTACTGCAGCTTACAGCCCACGGCCCAAATCCGCCTACATTACTGCAGCTCACAGCCCACGGCCCAAATCCGCCTACATTACTGCAGCTCACAGCCCACGGCCCAAATCCGCCTACATTACTGCAGCTCACAGCCCAAAGCCCAAATCCGCCTACATTACTGCAGCTCACAGCCCAAAGCCCAAATCCGCCTACATTACTGCAGCTCACAGCCCAAAGCCCAAATCCGCCTACATTACTGCAGCTCACAGCCCAAAGCCCAAATCCGCCTACATTACTGCAGCTCACAGCCCACGGCCAAAATCCGCCTACATTACTGCAGCTCACAGCCCACGGCCCAAATCCGCCTACATTACTGCAGCTCACAGCCCACGGCCCAAATCCGCCTACATTACTGCAGCTCACAGCCCAAAGCCCAAATCCGCCTACATTACTGCAGCTCACAGCCCAAAGCCCAAATCCGCCTACATTACTGCAGCTCACAGCCCAAAGCCCAAATCCGCCTACATTACTGCAGCTCACAGCCCAAAGCCCAAATCCGCCTACATTACTGCAGCTCACAGCCCACGGCCCAAATCCGCCTACATTACTGCAGCTCACAGCCCAAAGCCCAAATCCGCCTACATTACTGCAGCTCACAGCCCACGGCCCAAATCCGCCTACATTACTGCAGCTCACAGCCCACGGCCCAAATCCGCCTACATTACTGCAGCTCACAGCCCACGGCCCAAATCCGCCTACATTACTGCAGCTCACAGCCCAAAGCCCAAATCCGCCTACATTACTACAGCTCACAGCCCAAAGCCCAAATCCGCCTACATTACTGCAGCTCACAGCCCACGGCCCAAATCCGCCTACATTACTGCAGCTCACAGCCCACGGCCCAAATCCGCCTACATTACTGCAGCTCACAGCCCACGGCCCAAATCCGCCTACATTACTGCAGCTCACAGCCCACGGCCCAAATCCGCCTACATTACTGCAGCTCACAGCCCACGGCCCAAATCCGCCTACATTACTGCAGCTCACAGCCCACGGCCCAAATCCGCCTACATTACTGCAGCTCACAGCCCACGGCCCAAATCCGCCTACATTACTGCAGCTCACAGCCCACGGCCCAAATCCGCCTACATTACTGCAGCTCACAGCCCACGGCCCAAATCCGGCCTACATTACTGCAGCTTACAGCCCACGGCCCAAATCCGCCTACATTACTGCAGCTCACAGCCCACGGCCCAAATCCGCCTACATTACTGCAGCTCACAGCCCACGGCCCAAATCCGCCTACATTACTGCAGCTCACAGCCCAAAGCCCAAATCCGCCTACATTACTGCAGCTCACAGCCCAAAGCCCAAATCCGCCTACATTACTGCAGCTCACAGCCCAAAGCCCAAATCCGCCTACATTACTGCAGCTCACAGCCCAAAGCCCAAATCCGCCTACATTACTGCAGCTCACAGCCCAAAGCCCAAATCCGCCTACATTACTGCAGCTCACAGCCCACGGCCCAAATCCGCCTACATTACTGCAGCTCACAGCCCACGGCCCAAATCCGCCTACATTACTGCAGCTCACAGCCCAAAGCCCAAATCCGCCTACATTACTGCAGCTCACAGCCCACGGCCCAAATCCGCCTACATTACTGCAGCTCACAGCCCACGGCCCAAATCCGCCTACATTACTACAGCTCACAGCCCAAAGCCCAAATCCGCCTACATTACTGCAGCTCACAGCCCACGGCCCAAATCCGCCTACATTACTGCAGCTCACAGCCCACGGCCCAAATCCGCCTACATTACTGCAGCTCACAGCCCACGGCCCAAATCCGCCTACATTACTGCAGCTCATAGCCCACGGCCCAAATCCGCCTACATTACTGCAGCTCACAGCCCACGGCTCAAATCCGCCTACATTACTGCAGCTCACAGCCCACGGCCCAAATCCGCCTACATTACTGCAGCTCACAGCCCACGGCCCAAATCCGCCTACATTACTGCAGCTCACAGCCCACGGCCCAAATCCGCCTACATTACTGCAGCTCACAGCCCACGGCCCAAATCCGGCCTACATTACTGCAGCTTACAGCCCACGGCCCAAATCCGCCTACATTACTGCAGCTCACAGCCCACGGCCCAAATCCGCCTACATTACTGCAGCTCACAGCCCAAAGCCCAAATCCGCCTACATTACTGCAGCTCACAGCCCAAAGCCCAAATCCGCCTACATTACTGCAGCTCACAGCCCAAAGCCCAAATCCGCCTACATTACTGCAGCTCACAGCCCAAAGCCCAAATCCGCCTACATTACTGCAGCTCACAGCCCACGGCCCAAATCCGCCTACATTACTGCAGCTCACAGCCCACGGCCCAAATCCGCCTACATTACTGCAGCTCACAGCCCAAAGCCCAAATCCGCCTACATTACTGCAGCTCACAGCCCACGGCCCAAATCCGCCTACATTACTGCAGCTCACAGCCCACGGCCCAAATCCGCCTACATTACTACAGCTCACAGCCCAAAGCCCAAATCCGCCTACATTACTGCAGCTCACAGCCCACGGCCCAAATCCGCCTACATTACTGCAGCTCACAGCCCACGGCCCAAATCCGCCTACATTACTGCAGCTCACAGCCCACGGCCCAAATCCGCCTACATTACTGCAGCTCACAGCCCACGGCCCAAATCCGCCTACATTACTGCAGCTCACAGCCCACGGCCAATAATTGTGTACTCACTTTATAACAATTTAAAAAATTCCTCGTTACACTGTGTTGTTGTAGCCCAGGTATTATAATTGACTTGTCTAAAAACTTAGGCCTAATCAATAGTGACACTTTGCCAGGGGACTACAGAGTCTGGAGGAACGCACTAGAGATTTGCCATTTAATTTATCTGTGAACATTTTTCTTGCACTTTGACAGGTACATCTTTTTCTTATAGCTTTAATACTTTAGCTAATGAATGGCCTAATATTTAGATAATATTTTGCTTCTTACTTCCGCTACACATCTCAAACCTCTCTCTTCCAGCTGTTGCCGTGCGCTACAGGCTACAGGCTGCACAAGCCTCTCCGGCAAATAGACCATTCCTCATCTCGTGAAAAAACCCAGGAACGCTATAGGCTAGAAAATCTGGGCAGCTAGTCTTACAACAGCTACACTCTACAGACCTACGCTGGGCAAGATATATGTGTATGAGAGGGAGTACACACACACACACACACACACACACACACACACACACACACACACACACACACACACACACACACACACACACACACACACACACAATATCTACTCTTACAGTCTGTCAACAGTGGTGAGGTATGTGTTGCAGTAGTATCATGAACACATGCCACACACACTTGGTGATAGTATTCATATCTTTATCAGTATCCCCCATACTGCCCTGCTCTGCTGATGCAGAGGTATGTGTTTAAGTATCATGAACACACACACACACCTAAACGTATACATCTATGTAATGTGCTGGGGCCTCGCTGTGTAAACTCCCACAGCCGGCTCGCTGTGGTGAGGTATGTGAAAGCATTACAAGCTTGCACCCTACTTACACTCTCTCTCTCTCTCTCTCTCTCTCTGCAGCTGCTGTTTTTGCCCTGTGGATACTGCCATGTCTTGCCCCATGGGTAAACCCATGCATGCAGCAGGTATGTGTGGTACGCTGCTTGTCCACGGGGGGGGGGTACCAAGGTCAAGGCACAGAGGTCAAGGCTCAGAGGTCAAGGCACAAAGGGGTCAAACAGTCAGCCGTATGAACGCCTCAGCTGAAACAGAGTTTGAGGGCAGGTGTCTACGTTTTCAGTTAAGTTGTCACTTTCCTCAACGGCTGTTCACCTTTTAGTCTACGTGGTCTTTACTGTAATAATGACTTTGCCTACGTGGCTAACTAAACGTTCAATCGCTTAATCTTAAATCCCAACTGTGTCAGAAGTTGATTGGGGTGGCTTCCTCCTATCACAAGGTTAGACCCTTGTCTCTCTGTGTCGCTCTGTCTGTGGTGTAAATGACCACGGCAGCATGGTTTCTAATCTGACAGAGGAGGGCAAGAGTTGGTCCGTGTTTGATTCTTATGGCGTCAAATCATCCTCTAAAGTCCCTTTGCGTGCGAGATAGCGCCGTCGAGCAAGATGAAAAATCATTGCGCGAACAAACATTGAGTCGAGAGCACAGAGGATGAGTGCCACAAAAGCACAAACCAGAGGAGTGTGCAAAGAAATTTGGTCGAGCGCGCAAAGGATGTGTCCCGCGAGCAACAGGCCAAATTTGAGAGCGAGTGTGACTTTGGGGGCGAGCAGAATATAAATGCTGCAGATCAACAACAAAAAAATGTAGAAATAAAATATATATATACAAAGAAATATTTAGAAATAAAATATATATATACAAAGAAACATAGTTCAAATTTGGAGAATAAAATATTTTGAAAACAACATTTTCCACCAACAATAGGCACGTCTGTGTAAAGTTTTCACTCTCAATTTCTCAAGTTGCTCTTCTCTCAAGTCTTTGGGTTTCAAAGGTAAGAATCACACCTGGCCGTGATTGGAGAGTCCCATAGTTGCGGCGCACGATTGGCCCAGCGTCGTCCTGGTATGGCCGGGGTAGGCCGTCATTGTAAATAAGAATTTGTTTTTAACTGACTTGCCTAGTTAAATAAAGGTTAAATAAAAAATGTATAACTTTAAATACATAAAATAAACATTTAATCGAACAAAAAAAGATTTGTTTTATAGTAATTGTCTGATTGGGAACTACCATTGTCTATCAAATAACAGTGTCAAATTATTTCAATTTGGAAGTTTTATTGAGTACAGGCAGTAATACAGGAGCCAAATCGCATAGAGAGTCTCATCAGATCCGATGTTATCATCAAACCAGAGCCATCTGTGGAAAGAGGAGTCTCATCACATCAGGTGTTATCATCGAACCAGAGTCATCTGTGGAAAGAGGAGTCTCATCACATCAGGTGTTATCATCGAACCAGAGCCATCTGTGGAAAGAGGAGTCTCATCACATCCGATGTTACCATCGAGCCAGAGCCATCTGTGGAAAGAGGAGTCTCATCACATCCGATGTTACCATCGAGCCAGAGCCATCTGTGGAAAGAGGAGTCTCATCACATCCGATGTTACCATCGAGCCAGAGCCTTTGAGGGGAGGAACCTTGCAGTATTAAAATGAGTTTTAGAAGGAAGTGGGTTTTAGAAGGAGACACAGAAAAAGCAATGATTCAAGGAAAGATAAATTAGCACAGAGCTGTTGCATGTTTGCCTCAATATTGAACGGCAGACATCACTATGTGGGACTGAGCAGAGGTGTACAATCCATGCCATTCGTCAGTATTATTGAGCCATAAGAAACCTTCTTTAGACCTTTAGGTGAGAAACACATTAAATGAACATAAAAGTACGTCTAAGGGTGTATAAGCAGCCATACATGACTGTTTGGAGTGCGGTGCCATACCTTCAGCTCCCTGGTGCAGCAGAGCTGACACGCTAATGAGGAACTTGCGGCAGATGTCTGTGGAGGGGGTCTTCACCACGCTCTGGTTGTGCTCCAGACAGCAGTAATGCTGGGATGTGTCCCAGGCCCTGTTGTTGACCACATCCCCTCCCTCAGAACCAGTGAAGATATCCAGGTTCTTACAGTGGGGCAGAAAGATACAGGAGATGGAATTACAATTTTAGAGTCGAAGGGCTGAATCCCAATAGCTCAAAATGTTATGCAAGTGACATCAATGAATGGTTTATGCAAAAGTCTCTTGTGTCTAGGGTTAGGGGTTAGGGTTAGTTGCATATACAACCCATTAAAGTGATCCAGGGTGGAATATAAACCAGGGTTTGGGATGTCAGCATTCAACATCATAGTGCCCACAAAGCTCATCACCTAGCTAAGGACTCTGGGACTAAACACCTCCCTCTGCAACTGGATCCTAGACTTCCTGACGGGCCGCCCCCAGGTGGTAAGAGTAGGCAACAACACGTCTGCCACGCTGATCCTTAACACTGGGGCCCCTCAGGGGTGTGTACTTAGTCCCCTTCTGTATTCCCTGTTCACCCACGACTGCGTGGCCAAACACGACTCCAACACCATCATTAAGTTTGCTGACGACACAACAGTGGCAGGCCTGATCACCAACAACGATGAGACGGCCTATAGAGAGGAGGTCAGAGAACTGGCAGTGTGGTGCCAGGGCAACAACTTCTCCCTCAACGTGTTTGGCCCACAGGAAAAGGTGGGCCAAACAGGCCCCCATTAACATCAACGGGGCTGTATTGGAGCGGGTCAAGAGTTTCAAGTTCCTTGGTGTCCACATCACCAACGAACTATCATGATCCAAACACACCAAGACAGTTGTGAAGAGCGCACGACAACACCTTTTCCCCCTCAGGACACTGAAAAGATTTGGCATGGGTCCCCAGATCCTCAAAAGCTTCTACAGCTGCATCATCGAGAGCATCCTGACCGGCTGCATCACCACCTGGTACGGCAACTGCTCGGCATCTGACCGTAAGGCGCTACAGAGGGTAGTGCGAACGGCCCAGTACATCACTGGGGCCAAGCTTCCTGCCATCCAGGTCCTATATAATAGGCGGTGTCAGAGGAAAGCCCATAAAACTGTCAGAGACTCCAGTCACCCAAGTTAGACTGTTTCTCTGCTACCACACGGCAAGCGGTACCGGAGCGCCAAGTCTACAACCAAAAGGCTCCTCAACAGCTTCTATCCCCAAGCCATAAGACTGCTGAACAATTAATAAAATCACTGATGACGACATCAGCCGCTTGACGACACAGCCGCTTAAGCTTTAGCCCCACCCATCTTGTTTCGCTCTCGGAGCGCACACATGACGCTCTGGCCGATGATTTGTTTACCTCTGGATAACATGAAAACAGTCTAACCAGCTCTGCTGGCAACAATTTCATTATGCTTTTTTGCAGACGTTTCAACTGGTGTTGCACACACGTTATGTAACGTTAGCTAACGAGCCAGCCAGCCAACGTTAGCTAGTTAAACAACAATGAACAGTGCCAACAATGCCACAGTGCTGGGAGATAAACAACCAGGTTCTGTGTTAGCTAGCTAGAAAAGCAAACCCCTCTGGGAAACGAATAATAACGTAAGGTAGGTAGTCATCTCAAATAAAATAAAATGTATTTATATAGCCCTTCGTACATCAGCTGATATCTCGAAGTGCTGTACAGAAACCCAGCCTAAAACCCCAAACAGCAAGCAATGCAGGTGTAGAAGCACGGTGGCTAGGAAAAACTCCCTAGAAAGGCCAAAACCTGGGAAGAAACCTAGAGAGGAACCAGGCTATGAGGAGAGGCCAGTCCTCTTCTTGCTGTGCCGGGTGGAGATTATAACAGAACATGGCCAAGATGTTCAAATGTTCATAAATGACCAGCATGGTCAAATAATAATAATCACAGTAGTTGTCGAGGGTGCAGCAAGTCAGCACCTCAGGAGTAAATGTCAGTTGGCTTTTCATAGCCGATCATTAAGAGTATATCTACCGCTCCTGCGGTCTCTAGAGAGTTGAAAACAGCAGGTCTGGGACAGGTAGCACGTCCGGTGAACAGGTCAGGGTTCCATAGCCGCAGGCAGAACAGTTGAAACTGGAGCAGCAGCACGGCCAGGTGGACTGGGGACAGCAAGGAGTCATCATGTCAGGTCGTCCTGAGGCATGGTCCTAGGGCTCAGGTCCTCCGAGAGAGAGAAAGAGAGAGCATACTTAAATTCACACAGGACACCGGATAAGACAGGAGAAGCACTCCAGATATAACAGACTGACCCTAGCCCCCCGACACATAAACTACTGCAGCATAAATACTGGAGGCTGAGACAGGAGGGGTCAGGAGACACTGTGGCCCCATCCGATGATACCCCCGGACAGGGCCAAAAAGGCAGGATATAACCCCACCCACTTTGCCAAAGCACAGCCCACACCACTAGAGAGAAAGCTTCAACCACCAATTTACCATCCTGAGACAAGGCCGAGTATAGCCCACAAAGATCTCCGCCACAGCACAACCCAAGGGGGGGCGCCAACCCAGACAGGAAGATCACGTCAGTGACTCAACCCACTCAAGTGACGCACCCCTCCTAGGGACGGCATGGAAGAGCACCAGTAAGCCAGTGACTCAGCCCCTGTAATAGGGTTAGGGTCCCATGGTTCTAGAGGTATCACCTGTCCTTAATCCAGAAGGTCTTAGAGGAATCCCCCTCTCCTTGATTCGTGATCCAGAGGGTCCCATGGTCCTGGATATATTCCCGCTGGTCTACTCTGTTCTGGGTATCATGGGAATTATATTTCCCTCATTGATTATGGGGGTTCTTAGGGCAATTTCCCTAGACTGGTTGTAAAGTATTTTGTCTGTAATGTATTTTTGGTTATGTGTCGAATCCCAGTAAGACTAGCTGTCTTCATTAACGTCGGCTAATGGGGATCCTAATAACTCAAATCCCCAAAATCTGAACCAGACTTCATGACCAGTCTGTGTAGCGTTCAGCGTTGTTTACCTTGAGAAAAGGCTTCCATTAGCCATCACACATCATTATCTTCTGGGAATCATCTTTCCCTCATTGATTGTAGGCAGAGCCATAATGAGTCCATACAGTATATTATTGTCTATAGATTGGACTCTGCTGTATATATTCCTAGCTGTGTTCTTGGGGGATTTCCTCCATCATTGGTCACATGTAATCATAATAACAAGCCCAGCATGTCCAATGGCACTGAGCCAGAAAGAGTTTCTAGCTCATTTGATTACTGCTAAACAAAACAACCGGGTGATCATTTGGCTAATTTGTTTACTGCCTTTGAAACCCTGCTATAATTTACTAATGTTATTAATACCACAATACAGACTGTTAATTCACTATCGTTCACAGCAACCCCTTGTGTCTTAATGTGTTGATGTACTATGGGTGCAGTGTTTGTGTACAGCTGTGTGTCTACACGCTCTGGTTGAGAATAAGCTTCAGGCATAGATTCTATTTGCCAACTGACTTTTATTCCTGATTATTATTTGACCATGCTTGTCATTTATGAACATTTTGAAAATCTTGGCTCTCTCTAATTTTCTCCTTCTCTCTTTCTTTCTCTGGGAGGACCTGAGCCCTAGGACCATATGTCGGGACTACCGGGCGTGGTGACTCCTTGCTGTCCCCAGTCCGCCTGGCCTTGCTGCTATTCCAGTTTCAACTGTTCTGCCTGCGGTTATGGAACCGCCACCTGTCCCAGACCTGTTGTTTTTAAACTCTTAATGATCGGCTATGAAAAGCCAACTGAAAATTATTCATGATTATTATTTGACCATGCTTGTCACTTATGAACATTTTTGAACATCTTGGCATAGTTCTGTTATAATCTCCACCCGGCACAGCCAGAAGAGGACTGGCCACCCCTCATAGTCTGGTTCCTCTCTAGGTTTCTTCCTAGGTTTTGGCCTTTCTAGGGAGTTTTTCCTAGCCACCGTGCTTCTACACCTGCATTACTAGCTGTTTGGGGTTTTAGGCTGGGTTTCTGTACAGCACTTCGAGATATTAGCTAATGTACGAAGGGCTATATAAAATAAACTTGATTGAACTTGATTTGTTTTAAATGGACATGAAGTAAACAAAGCAAATACAGGACCAGTCAAAAGTCGGGACACACCTATTTTTTAAAACTATTTTCTACATTGTAGAATAATAGTGAAGACATCCAAACTATGAAATAACACATATGGAATCATGTAGTTATCAAAAAAGTGTTAAACAAATCTAAAAATATATTTTATATTTGAGATTCTTCAAAGTAGTCACCCTTTTGTCTTGATGACAGCTTTGCACACTCTTGTAAAAAATTAAGAAAAACCCTGGAATGAGTAGGTGTGTCCAAACTAGTTACTGGTACTGTATGTATTCCATGTCAATATTGAAATCCTAGTTGATTAGTTGGTTGGTTAGGTTCTCTACTGAAAAACTATAGCGCATTGACCCCATGACCCCATCGACCCCATGACCTTGCCTTTCATCGTCAAAATCTGGTTAGGGGACAGTCAAGCCGTGATTAGTCAAGCCGTGATTGGTCCAGAAACCTGACGAATTGCATTTCATTTAGTTTAGTTTAGTTTATTAATTCGACCATTTAAAAAAAAACAAGCACACATAAAACTTAAAAGCCATACATGCACATTAATAAAATCATGGAGGATAACACACAATAAAGTCTGGGACTTATTTCCATTGTGGTTCTCTTGAGACAAGATGGCTATACAAGATGGAACACAGTACGGCAGTGAAATAATAAAACAAAAACATAAAAGAAGAACATCTATCTCATCATTCCAGTTACATCATAGGGGTTATTCATATGGGCACAGAGGACATCAAACAGATTTTTACTTTATTAGAATGCGACATTAGAATGCTACAGGCTATGTTCATTGGCTAGAATATTTAAAATTATAGTATGAGTGGGGGTTAGACATTATGAGTGGGGGTTAGACATTATAAGTGGGGGTTAGACATTATGAGTGGTGTAGTTAGACATTATGAGTGGTGTAGTTAGACATTATGAGTGGTGTAGTTAGACATTATGAGTGGTGTAGTTAGACATTATGAGTGGTGGTTAGACATGAGTGGGGGTTAGACATTATGAGTGGTGTAGTTAGACATTATGAGTGGTGTAGTTAGACATTATGAATGGTGGTTAGACATGAGTGGTGTAGTTAGACATTATGAGTGGTGTAGTTAGACATTATGAGTGGTGTAGTTAGACATTATGGGTGGTGTAGTTAGACATTATGAGTGTGTAGTTAGACATTATGAGTGGTGTAGTTAGACATTATGAGTGGTGTAGTTAGACATTATGAGTGGTGTAGTTAGACATTATGAGTGGTGTAGTAAGACATTATGGGTGGTGTAGTTAGACATTATGAGTGGTGTAGTTAGACATTATGAGTGGGGGTTAGACATTATGAGTGGTGTAGTTAGACATTATGAGTGGTGTAGTTAGACATTATGAGTGGTGTAGTTAGACATTATGAGTGGTGTAGTTAGACATTATGAGTGGTGTAGTTAGACATTATGCGTGGTGTAGTTAGACATTATGAGTGGTGTAGTTAGACATTATGAGTGGTGTAGTTAGACATTATGAGTGGTGTAGTTAGACATGAGTGGGGGTTAGACATTATGAGTGGTGTAGTTAGACATTATGAGTGGTGGTTAGACATTATGAGTGGTGTAGTTAGACAGTATGAGTGGTGTAGTTAGACATTATGAGTGGTGTAGTTAGACATTATGAGTGGTGGTTAGACATTATGAGTGGTGTAGTTAGACATTATGAGTGGTGTAGTTAGACATTATGAGTGGTGTAGTTAGACATTATGAGTGGTGTAGTTAGACATTATGAGTGGTGGTTAGACATTATGAGTGGTGTAGTTAGACATTATGAGTGGTGGTTAGACATTATGAGTGTGTAGTTAGACATTATGAGTGGTGTAGTTAGACATTATGAGTGGTGGTTAGACATTATGAGTGGTGTAGTTAGACATTATGAGTGGTGGTTAGACATTGTGAGTGGTGTAGTTAGACATTATGAGTGGTGTAGTTAGACATTATGAGTGGTGGTTAGACATTATGAGTGGTGTAGTTAGACATTATGAGTGGTGTAGTTAGACATTATGAGTGGGGGTTAGACATTGTGAGTGGTGTAGTTAGACATTATGAGTGGGGGTTAGACATTGTGAGTGGTGTAGTTAGACATTATGGGTGGTGTAGTTAGACATTATGAGGGGTGTAGTTAGACATTATGAGTGGTGTAGTTAGACATTATGAGTGGTGTAGTTAGACATTATGAGTGGTGTAGTTAGACATTATGAGTGGTGTAGTTAGACATTATGAGTGGTGTAGTTAGACATTATGAGTGGTGTAGTTAGACATTATGAGTGGTGTAGTTAGACATTATGAATGGTGGTTAGACATTATGAGTGGTGTAGTTAGACATTATGAGTGGTGTAGTTAGACATTATGAGTGGTGTAGTTAGACATTATGAGTGGGGGTTAGACATTGTGAGTGGTGTAGTTAGACATTATGGGTGGTGTAGTTAGACATTATGAGGGGTGTAGTTAGACATTATGAGTGGTGTAGTTAGACATTATGAGTGGTGTAGTTAGACATTATGAGTGGTGGTTAGACATTATGAGTGTGTAGTTAGACATTATGAGTGGTGTAGTTAGACATTATGAGTGGTGTAGTTAGACATGAGTGGGGGTTAGACATTATGAGTGGTGTAGTTAGACATTATGAGTGGTGGTTAGACATTATGAATGGTGGTTAGACATTATGAGTGGTGTAGTTAGACATTATGAGTGGGGGTTAGACATTATGAGTGGTGTAGTTAGACATTATGAGTGGTGTAGTTAGACATTATGAATGGTGGTTAGACATTATGAGTGGTGTAGTTAGACATTATGAGTGGTGTAGTTAGACATTATGAATGGTGGTTAGACATTATGAGTGGTGTAGTTAGACATTATGAGTGGTGTAGTTAGACATTATGAGTGGTGTAGTTAGACATTATGAGTGGTGTAGTTAGACATTATGAGTGGTGTAGTTAGACATTATGAGTGGTGTAGTTAGACATTATGAGTGGGGGTTAGACATTATGAGTGGTGGTTAGACATTATGAGTGGGGGTTAGACATTATGAGTGGTTTGATTAGACATTATGGGACCATGACCAAACACATGGTCAGACGTATATGGTATGTGTATGTGATCATGTAAGGTTCCAGCATTTGATAGGCTGTTGCTTCAATTACATTGGTTCAACTGAAGTTGTAAAGGAGACAATACTAGACTTCCAAAGGCTCCAATACTTCTGACTTCTTCATCCCAGGAGGCCATTTAGAGGCTGTTCTGTTCTGTGCCCAGAGGTGTGATGATTTAAAAAAATAATCAACACATCTCTTGAACACAAGTACCTCTTTAAGTGGCTCAGTCCTGACAGAGAACACTGAGCCACAGGAGAGAGGAGAGGAGAGGAGAGGAGAGGAGAGGAGAGGAGAGGAGAGGAGAGGAGAGGAGAGGAGAGGAGAGGAGAGGAGAGGAGAGGAGAGGAGAGGAGAGGAGAGGAGAGGAGAGGAGAGGAGAGGAGAGGAGAGGAGGACTGTGAGTGAGAAGAGAGGAGAGCTGTGAGTGAGAAGAGAGGGGAGCTGTGAGTGAGAAGAGAGGAGAGGAGAGCTGTGAGTGAGAAGAGAGGAGAGGAGAGCTGTGAGTGAGAGGAGAGGAGAGCTGTGAGTGAGAGGAGAGGCGAGCTGTGAGTGAGAGGAGAGGAGAGCTGTGAGAGAGAGAGAGAGAGAGAGAGAGAGAGAGAGAGAGAGAGAGAGAGAGAGAGAGAGAGAAGAGAGAGAGAAGACCTGTGAGTGACAAGAGAGGAGACCTATGATTGAGAAGAGAGGAGAGCTGTGAGTGAGTAGAGAGGAGAGCTGTGAGTGAGAAGAGAGGAGAGCTGTGAGTGAGGAGAGAGGAGAGCTGTGAGTGAGAAGAGACCTGTGAGTGACAAGAGAGGAGAGCTGTGGGTGAGAGGAATTAAAGGAATCACTCACAAACTGGAATTAAAGGCAAGGCAGATTAAGTCAGTGGCCCAGATGGAACTATCCAAGAGGAAGATTCATCTCCTTCAAATGTTGATATTTGGTTGCATTGACAACCAACCACAATTCAACATTCCTTTTGTATTAAAGTAAATAGTCTAATGTAAAGGCTACTTTACAAACTAATGTAAGCTGAAAATGAGTAACACCTCCATGGCCACATCGAGGCTAATGTCTAACTATATATTTATTCATTTATACATTTAATCATACAAAGAGGTCATGTAATCACATAAAGAGGTCTTGTAATCACATAATGAGGTCTTGTAATCACATAAAGAGGTCTTGTAATCACATAAAGAGATATTGTAATCACATAAAGAGGTATTGTAATCACATAAAGAGGTCTTGTAATCACATAATGAGGTCTTGTAATCACATAAAGAGGTCTTGTAATCACATAAAGAGATATTGTAATCACATAAAGAGGTATTGTAATCACATAATGAGGTCTTGTAATCACATAAAGAGGTCTTGTAATCACATAAAGAGGTCATGTAATCATATAAAGAGGTCATGTAATCACATAAAGAGGTATTGTAATCACATAAAGAGGTCTTGTAATCATATAAAGAGGTCATGTAATCACATAAAGAGACATTTACAGCGAGGAAGAATAGCAGACGTAGACAGACAGACGGACGGACGGACAGACGGACGGACGGAGAGACGGGCGGGCGGGCGGACGGACGGACGGGCGGGCGGACGGACTGACTCTCACGATCACAGATGCTCTCCCGTTCTGTCAGACATATACAACATCCTCTGTCTACAATCACTACTTTCACACAACTAGATATACTGACTTAATAGCCACAAGAGACATAACGATGATCACGGATATTGACTGTCTTCAAATATGAACAATGTGAAAGTTATGAAGTGTTGTGTCAGACACGATTACAGAAACACTTTGAGCGTTAGATTTTGAATCTATCCCCCCTGAGGGAGTTGGGGTTACAGTCTCTCATTGCTGAATGGTCAGTCTCTTCTCTCTCTTTCCCTGTCACTTTCTCTCTCCCCCCTTCTCTCTGTCTCTCCCTCTTGCTCTTTCTCTCCCCACCTCCTTCTCTCTTCTCTCTCCCCCCTTCTCTCTGTCTCTCCCTCTCGCTCTTTCTCTCCCCACCTCCTTCTCTCTTCTCTCTCCCCCCCTTCTCTCTGTCTCTCCCTCTCGCTCTTTCTCTCCCCACCTCCTTCTCTTCTCTCTCCCCCCCTCCGCACTCTTTAAAACAAAACCCCATTAGCAACCACAGCGACAGATAGCGAGAGGAAGACCTGACCAGGTCTGTCACCTATCGAGGGTGCTGATTGGTCGATGGGGTCTGTTCTTGCTTTGTTGCCATGGGATGTGCAGGCAGGTCTGTCAGCCAGAGAGAGTGTTATGTTGCCGTGGGCTCTCCACTCAGCAGTCCTGTCAGTCCCATTACAGTGCCTTCAGAAGTTAATCATACACCTTGACTTATTGCACATTTTGTTGTGTTATAGCCTGAATTCTGAATGGTTTAAATATATTGTTTTTCTCTCACCCATCTACACACAATACCCTATAATGACAAAATGAAAACATGTTTTTTGGAAATGTTTGCAAATGTATTGAAAATTAAATACAGAATTATATAATTTACATAAGTATTCACACCTCTGAGTCAATACATATTAGAATGACCTTTCGCAGCGATTACAGCTGTGAGTCTTTCTGGGCAAGTCTGTGAGAGCTTTCCACACCTGGATTGTACATCATTGGCCCATTATTCTTTTTAAAATTCTTCAAGCTCTGTCAAATTGGTTGTTGATCATTGCTAGACAACCATTTTCAAGTCTTGTCATAGATTTTCAAGAAGATTTAAGTTAAAACTGTAACTCGGCCACTCAGGAACATTCACCATATTCTTGGTAAGCAACTCCAGGTATATTTGTATATTTGGCCTTGTGTTTTAGGTTATTGTCCTGCTGAAAGGTGAATTCATCTCCCTAGGATTTTGCCTGTGCGTAGTTTCTTTTTATCCCCACAAAAACTCCCTAGTCCTTGCCGATGACCAGCATACCCACCACCATGCTTGAAAATATGAAGAGTAGTACTCCGTGATGTGTTGGATTTGACCCCGACATAACCCTTTTTTAAATTCAGGACAAAAAGTTAATTTCGTTGCCGTTATATAACCCAGCAGCTCTGGGACCCCACCGTTATATAACCCAGCAGCTCTGGGACCCCACCGTTATATAACCCAGCAGCTCTGGGATCCCACCGTTATATAACCCAGCAGCTCTGGGACCCCACCGTTATATAACCCAGCAGCTCTGGGACCCCACCGTTATATAACCCAGCAGCTCTGGGACCCCACCGTTATATAACCCAGCAGCTCTGGGACCCCACCGTTATATAACCCAGCAGCTCTGGGACCCCACCGTTATATAACCCAGCAGCTCTGTTACCCCACCGTTATATAACCCAGCAGCTCTGGGACCCCACCGTTATATAACCCAGCAGCTCTGTTACCCCACCGTTATATAACCCAGCAGCTCTGGGACCCCACCGTTATATAACCCAGCAGCTCTGTTACCCCACCGTTATATAACCCAGCAGCTCTGTTACCCCACCGTTATATAACCCAGCAGCTCTGGGACCCCACCGTTATATAACCCAGTAGCTCTGTTACCCCACCGTTATATAACCCAGCAGCTCTGGGACCCCACCGTTATATAACCCAGTAGCTCTGGGACCCCACCGTTATATAACCCAGCAGCTCTGGGACCCCACCGTTATATAACCCAGCAGCTCTGTTACCCCACCGTTATATAACCCAGCAGCTCTGGGACCCCACCGTTATATAACCCAGTAGCTCTGGGACCCCACCGTTATATAACCCAGCAGCTCTGGGACCCCACCGTTATATAACCCAGCAGCTCTGGGACCCCACCGTTATATAACCCAGCAGCTCTGGGACCCCACCGTTATATAACCCAGCAGCTCTGGGACCCCACCGTTATATAACCCAGCAGCTCTGGGACCCCACCGTTATATAACCCAGCAGCTCTGTTACCCCACCGTTATATAACCCAGCAGCTCTGGGACCCCACCGTTATATAACCCAGCAGCTCTGGGACCCCACCGTTATATAACCCAGCAGCTCTGGGACCCCACCGTTATATAACCCAGCAGCTCTGGGACCCCACCGTTATATAACCCAGCAGCTCTGGGACCCCACCGTTATATAACCCAGCAGCTCTGGGACCCCACCGTTATATAACCCCGCAGCTCTGTTACCCCACCGTTATATAACCCAGCAGCTCTGTTACCCCACCGTTATATAACCCAGCAGCTCTGGGACCCCACCGTTATATAACCCAGCAGCTCTGGGACCCCACCGTTATATAACCCAGCAGCTCTGGGACCCCACCGTTATATAACCCAGCAGCTCTGTTACCCCACCGTTATATAACCCAGCAGCTCTGGGACCCCACCGTTATATAACCCAGCAGCTCTGGGACCCCACCGTTATATAACCCAGCAGCTCTGGGACCCCACCGTTATATAACCCAGCAGCTCTGGGACCCCACCGTTATATAACCCAGCAGCTCTGTTACCCCACCGTTATATAACCCAGCAGCTCTGGGACCCCACCGTTATATAACCCAGCAGCTCTGGGACCCCACCGTTATATAACCCAGCAGCTCTGGGACCCCACCGTTATATAACCCAGCAGCTCTGTTACCCCACCGTTATATAACCCAGCAGCTCTGGGACCCCACCGTTATATAACCCAGCAGCTCTGTGACCCCAAGTTATATAACCCAGCAGCTCTGGGACCCCACCGTTATATAACCCAGCAGCTCTGGGACCCCACCGTTATATAACCCAGCAGCTCTGTGACCCCACCGTTATATAACCCAGCAGCTCTGGGACCCCACCATTATATAACCCAGCAGCTCTGGGACCCCACCGTTATATAACCCAGCAGCTCTGGGATCCCACCGTTATATAACCAGCAGCTCTGGGACCCCACCGTTATATAACCCAGCAGCTCTGGGATCCCACCGTTATATAACCCAGCAGCTCTGGGACCCCACCGTTATATAACCCAGTAGCTCTGGGACCCCACCGTTATATAACCCAGCAGCTCTGGGACCCCACCGTTATATAACCCAGCAGCTCTGTGACCCCACCGTTATATAACCCAGCAGCTCTGGGACCCCACCGTTATATAACCCAGCAGCTCTGGGACCCCACCGTTATATAACCAGCAGCTCTGGGACCCCACCATTATTAGATGGTGCTGGCTAAAGCTAAATCTGGCGAGTGTAGAGAGTATAGAGATATTGTTATCCACGTCGGCACCAACGATGTTAGGATGAAACAGTCAGAGGTCACCAAGTGCAACATAGCTTCAGCGTGTAAATCAGCTAGAAAGATGTGTCGGCATCGAGTAATTGTCTCTGGCCCCCTCCCAGTTAGGGGGAGTGACGAGCTCTACAGCAGAGTCTCACAACTCAATCGCTGGTTGAAAACTGTTTTCTGCCCCTCCCAAAAGATAGAATTTGTAGATAATTGGCCCTCTTTCTGGGACTCACCCACAAACAGGACCAAGCCTGACCTGCTGAGGAGTGACGGACTCCATCCTAGCTGGAGGGGTGCTCTCATCTTATCTACTAACATAGATAGGGCTCTAACTCCTCTAGCTCCACAATGAAATAGGGTGCAGGCCAGGCAGCAGGCTGTTAGCCAACCTGCCAGCTTTAGTGGAGTCTGCCAATAGCACAGTCAGTGTAGTCAGCTCAGCCATCCCCATTGAGACTGTGTCTGTGCCTCGACCTAGGTTGGGCAAAACTAAACATGGCGGTGTTCGCCTTAGCAATCTCATTAGGATAAAGACCTCCTCCATTCCTGCCATTATTGAAAGAGATCGTGATACCTCACATCTCAAAATAGGGTTACTTAATGTTAGATCCCTCACTTCAAAGGCAGTCATAGTCAATGAACTAATCACTGATCATAATCTTGATGTGATTGGCCTGACTGAAACATGGCTTAAGCCTGATGAATTTACTGTGTTAAATGAGGCCTCACCTCCTGGTTACACTAGTGACCATATCCCCCGTGCATCCCGCAAAGGCGGAGGTGTTGCTAACATTTACGATAGCAAATTTCAATTTACAAAAAAAAAAATGACGTTTTCGTCTTTTGAGCTTCTAGTCATGAAATCTATGCAGCCTACTCAATCACTTTTTATAGCTACTGTTTACAGGCCTCCTGGGCCATATACAGCGTTCCTCTCTGAGTTCCCTGAATTCCTATCAGACCTTGTAGTCATAGCAGATCATATTCTAATTTTTGGTGATTTTAATATTCATATGGAGAAGTCCACAGACCCACTCCAAAAGTCTTTCGGAGCCATCATCGACTCAGTGGGTTTTGTCCAACATGTCTCTGGACCTACTCACTGCCACAGTCATACTCTGGACCTAGTTTTGTCCCATGGAATAAATGTTGTAGATCTTAATGTTTTTCCACATAATCCTGGACTATCGGACCACCATTTTATTACGTTTGCAATCGCAACAAATAATCTGCTCAGACCCCAACCAAGGAGCATCAAAAGTCGTGCTATAAATTCTCAGACAACACAAAAATTCCTTGATGCCCTTCCAGACTCCTTCTGCCTACCCAAGGACGTCAGAGGACAAAAATCAGTTAACCACTTAACTGAGGAACTCAATTTAACCTTGCGCAATACCCTAGATGCAGTTGCACCCCTAAAAACGAAAAACATTTGTCATAAGAAACTAGCTCCCTGGTATACAGAAAATACCCGAGCTTTGAAGCAAGCTTCCAGAAAATTGGAACGGAAATGGCGCCACACCAAACTGGAAGTCTTCCGACTAGCTTGGAAAGACAGTACCGTGCAGTACCGAAGAGCCCTCACTGCTGCTCGATCATCCTACTTTTCCAACTTAATCGAGGAAAATAAGAACAATCCAAATTTTCTCTTTGATACTGTTGCAAAGCTAACTAACAAGCAGCATTCCCCAAGAGAGGATGGCTTTCACTTCAGCAGTAATAAATTCATGAACTTCTTTGAGGAAAAGATCATGACCATTAGAAAGCAAATTACGGACTCCTCTTTGAATCTGCGTATTCCTCCAGGGCTTAGCTGTCCTGGATCTGCACAGCTCTGCCAGGGCCTGGGATCGGGAGAGACACTTAAGTGTTTTAGTACTATATCTCTTGACACAATGATGAAAATAATCATGGCCTCTAAACCTTCAAGCTGCATACTGGATCATATTCCTACTAAACTACTGAAAGAGCTGCTTCCTGTGCTTGGCCCTCCTATGTTGAACATAATAAACAGCTCTCTATCCACCGGATGTGTACCAAACTCACTAAAAGTGGCAGTAATAAAGCCTCTCTTGAAAAAGCCAAACCTTGACCCGGAAAATATAAAAAACTATCGGCCTATATCGAATCTTCCATTCCTCTCAAAAAATTTTGAAAAAGCTGTTGCGCAGCAACTCACTGCCTTCCTGAAGACAAACAATGTATACGAAATGCTTCAGTCTGGTTTTAGACCCCATCATAGCACTGAGACTGCACTTGTGAAGGTGGTAAATGACCTTTTAATGGCGTCAGACCGAGGCTCTGCATCTGTCCTCGTGCTACTAGACCTTAGTGCTGCCTTTGACACCATCGATCACCACATTCTTTTGGAGAGACTGGAAACCCAAATTGGTCTACACGGACAAGTTCTGGCCTGGTTTAGATCTTACCTGTCGGAAAGATATCAGTTTGTCTCTGTGAATGGTTTGTCCTCTGACAAATCAACTGTACATTTCGGTGTTCCTCAAGGTTCCGTTTTAGGACCACTATTGTTTTCACTATATATTTTACCTCTTGGGGATGTTATTCGAAAACATAATGTTAACTTTCACTGCTATGCGGATGACACACAGCTGTACATTTCAATGAAACATGGTGAAGCCCCAAAATTGCCCTCGCTAGAAGCCTGTGTTTCAGACATAAGGAAGTGGATGGCTGAAAACTTTCTACTTTTAAACTCGGACAAAACAGAGATGCTTGTTCTAGGTCCCAAGAAACAAAGAGATCTTCTGTTAAATCTGACAATTAATCTTGATGGTTGTAAAGTCGTCTCAAATAAAACTGTGAAGGACCTCGGCGTTACTCTTGACCCTGATCTCTCTTTTGACGAACATATCAAGACTGTTTCAAGGACAGCTTTTTTCCATCTACGTAACATTGCAAAAATCAGAAATTTTCTGTCCAAAAATGATGCAGAAAAATTAATCCATGCATTTGTTACTTCTAGGTTAGACTACTGCAATGCTCTACTTTCCGGCTACCCGGATAAAGCACTAAATAAACTTCAGTTAGTGCTAAATACGGCTGCTAGAATCCTGACTAGAACCAAGAAGTTTGATCATATTACTCCAGTGCTAGCTTCCCTACACTGGCTTCCTGTTAAGGCAAGGGCTGATTTCAAGGTTTTACTGTTAACCTATAAAGCGTTACATGGGCTTGCTCCTACCTATCTTTCCGAGTTGGTCCTGCCGTACATACCTATACGTACGCTACGGTCACAAGACGCAGGCCTCCTAATTGTCCCTAGAATTTCTAAGCAAACAGCTGGAGGCAGGGCTTTCTCCTAAAGACTTATCTCTTCAGTAGGTCATATGATTGAGTGTAGTCTGGCCCAGGAGTGTGAAGGTGAACGGAAAGGCTCTGGAGCAACGAACCGCCCTTGCTGTCTCTGCCTGGCCGGTTCCCCTCTCTCCACTGGGATTCTCTGCCTCTAACCCTATTACAGGGGCTGAGTCACTGGCTTACTGGTGCTCTTTCATGCCATCCCTAGGAGGGATGCGTCACTTGAGTGGGTTGAGTTACTGACGTGATCTTCCTGTCTGGGTTGGCGCCCCCCCTTGGTTTGTGCTGTGGTGGAGATCTTTGTGGGCTATACTCGGCCTTGTCTCAGGATTGTAAGTTGGTGGTTGAAGATATCCCTCTAGTGGTGCGGGGGCTGTGCTTTGGCAAAGTGGGTGGGGTTATATCCTTCCTGTTTGGCCCTGTCCGGGGGTATCTTCGGATGGGGCCACAGTGTCTCCTGACCGCTCCTGTCTCAGCCTCCAGTATTTATGCTGCAGTAGTTTATGTGTCGGGGGGCTAGGGTCAGTTGGTTATACCTGGAGTACTTCTCCTGTCTTATCCAGTGTCCTGTGTGAATTTAAGTATGCTCTCTCTAATTCTCTCGTTCTCTCTTTCTTTCTCTCTCTCTGAGAACCTGAGCCCTAGGACCATACGTCACGGCAAACCGGGCATGATGACTCCTTGCTGTCCCCAGTCCACCTGGCCTTGCTGCTGTTCCAGTTTCAACTGCTCTGCCTGCGGTTATGGAACCCCTACCTGTCCCAGACCTGCTGCTTTCAACTCTTAATGATCGGCTATGAAAAGCCAACTGACTTTTATTCCTGATTATTATTTGACCATGCTTGTCATTTATGAACATTTTGAAAATCTTGGCTCTCTCTAATTCTCTCCTTCTCTCTTTCTTTCTCTCTCTCGGAGGACCTGAGCCCTAGGACCATACGTCAGGACTACCGGGCATGATGACTCCTTGCTGTCCCCAGTCCGCCTGGCCTTGCTGCTATTCCAGTTTCAACTGTTCTGCCTGCGGTTACGGAACCCCTACCTGTCCCAGACCTGCTGTTTTCAACTCTTAATGATCGGCTATGAAAAGCCAACTGACATTTATTCCTGATTATTATTTGACCATGCTTGTCATTTATGAACATTTTGAAAATCTTGGCTCTCTCTAATTTTCTCCTTCTCTCTTTCTTTCTCTCTCTTGGAGGACCTGAGCCCTAGGACCATACGTCAGGACTACCGGGCATGATGACTCCTTGCTGTCCCCAGTCCGCCTGGCCTTGCTGCTATTCCAGTTTCAACTGTTCTGCCTGCGGTTATGGAACCGCCACCTGTCCCAGACCTGCTGTTTTCAACTCTTAATGATCGGCTATGAAAAGCCAACTGAAAATTATTCATGATTATTATTTGACCATGCTTGTCACTTATGAACATTTTGAACATCTTGGCATAGTTCTGTTATAATCTCCACCCGGCACAGCCAGAAGAGGACTGGCCACCCCTCATAGCCTGGTTCCTCTCTAGGTTTCTTCCTAGGTTTTGGCCTTTCTAGGGAGTTTTTCCTAGCCACCGTGCTTCTACACCTGTATTGCTTGCTGTTTGGGGTTTTAGGCTGGGTTTCTGTACAGCACTTCGAGATATTAGCTGATGTACGAAGGGCTATATAAAATAAACTTGATATAACCCAGCAGCTCTGGGACCCCATCGTTATATAACCCAGCAGATCTGGGACCCCACCGTTATATAACCCAGCAGCTCTGGGACCCCATCGTTATATAACCCAGCAACTCTGGGACCCCATCGTTATATAACCCAGCAGCTCTGGGACCCCACCGTTATATAACCCAGCAGCTCTGGGACACCACTGTTATAGTAGTAGGGTTATTAAGGTTACTAGGGTCATTAGGTTTCCCATGGAATAGCCTGGGTAGGTACACACACACACACACACACACACACTGAAGTCACACTCAGCCCTTCGGCTGAAGCACCCACGCACAAGCACAGGCACGGAGGCATACAGACACACCCATGAACACAAACACACACACACACACACACATACACACACACACACACACACACACACACACACACACACACACACACACACACACACACACACACACACACACACACACACACACACACATACACAGAATCACACACACACACACACACACACACACATACACAGAATCACACACACACACACACACACACACACACACACACACACACACACACACACACGCACACTCAGCCCTTGGTCAAATAAACACTTTTTTTTGTGCATAAATTAGGTTTTACATATATGCTTTGTTCACTTCATGTCCATTTTAAAACAAATAGAATCTATGCCTGAAGCTTATTCTCAACCAGAGCGTGTAGACACACAGCTGTACACAAACACTGCACCCATAGTACATCAAAACATTAAGACACAAGGGGTTGCTGTGAACGATAGTGAATTAACAGTCTGTATTGTGGTATTAATAACATTAGTAAATTATAGCAGGGTTTCAAAGGCAGTAAACAAATTTGCCAAATGATCACCCGGTTGTTTTGTTTTTTTAGCAGTAATCAAATGAGCTAGAAACTCTTTCTGGCTCAGTGCCATTGGACATGTTGGGCTTGTGATTATGATTACATGTGACCAATGATGGAGGAAATCCCCCAAGAACACAGCTAGGAATATATACAGTATAATCCAATCTATAGGCAATAATATACTGTATGGACTCATTATGGCTCTGCCTACAATCAATGAGGGAAAGATGATTCCCAGAAGATAATGATGTGTGACGGCTAATGGAAGCCTTTTCTCAAGGTAAACAACGCTGAACGCTACACAGACTGGTCATGAAGTCTGGTTCAGATTTTGGGGATTTGAGTTATTAGGATCCCCATTAGCCGACGTCAATGAAGACAGCTAGTCTTACTGGGATTCGACACATAACCAAAAATACATTACAGACAAAATACTTTACAACCAGTCTAGGGAAATTTCCCTAAGAACCCCCATAATCAATGAGGGAAATATAATTATAAGGACCATGGGACCCTCTGGATCACGAATCAAATAGAGGGGGATTCCTCTAAGACCTTCTGGATCAAGGAGAGGGGATGCTTCTAGAACCATGGGACCCTCTGGATCAAGGAGAGGGGATACCTCTAGAACCATGGGACCCTCTGGATAAAGGAGAGGGGATACCTCTAGAACCATGGGACCCTCTGGATCAAGGAGAGGGGATATCTCTAGAACCAAGCCAACTACTCCTCCTCCAGCCTCTTCCAGCCTCCTCCAGCCTCCACCAGCATCCTACTCCTCCTCCAGCCTCCTCCATCCTACTCCTCCTCCAGCCTCCTACTCCTCCTCCAGTCCTCCAGCCTCCTAATCCTTCTCCAGCCTCCTACTCCTCCTCCATCCTCCTCCAGCCATCCACCAGACCCTTCCAGCCCCCTCACTTTTCCTCCCAGTCAGGTGTAGTGTGTCCAGGAGTTTTGTTTCTGTGATAACACCAGCGTTGGTGGAGTCTGTCTACACACAAGCACAAAGACTCATAGACACACAGGACTAGTACACTCTTATAAAAAAAAAAAGGTTATATCTAGAACCCAAAAGGACTCTTCGGCTGTCCCCATTGGACAACCCTTTGAAGATTCCATTTTTCTTCCAGGTAGAACCCTTTCCACAGAGGGTTCTACATGGAACCCAAAAGTGTTCTACTTTGAACCAAAGAAAGGGTTCTACCTATAACCAAAAATGGTTATCCTATTGGGACAGGCGAAGAACCATTTTGGAACTCTTTTTTTCTAAGTGTATATAGCGATACAGCTAGCCGTGCAGTCCCTCCATACACATGTTATTAATCTGGAAGCCTAAACCTGCTCTTTGTTCACAATGCATTAGACTGGTAATTGTATCCAGAGGCTGTTAGGGGGCAGGGAAACACAAGTGTGGAGAGACGTAGTTAAATCTGAGACTACCTAACCAACCCCAACCCAACGCACACACACACACACACACACTTTCATGGTCAGGGGTTAGGTGGGGGGCCAGGTGGAAGGCCGGAGGGTTTGAAAGGGATTGTGGGTAAGGGTGTTAATAATGATGCCGGCAGACAGACGTCCTAAAAGGACAAGGTTCAAAGTTCGAAGGTTAAAGTTCACACTCGGCAGCCCTAACCTTTAATTGCACTTTTACCCACTGAACTGTCAATTGTTGTTCGGACGGTATCTGACCTCTAACCTCTGCCTGGTCCTAGAACAGCTTAAAACCTCTGCCACGAATACCACTGGTCCCTACAACCCATTGTAAATGGTTCTACCTAGAACCCTTTACCAAGGTTCTACTTAGAACCCTGTAATCTTTGAAGGGTTTTTCCTAGAACCCTCTACTTCCACTGAGAACCCTGTGATCTTTGAAAAGGGTTCTATGAATTGCTCCAGCAGCCTTTAAAGATTTAGATGCACTATTGTAAAGTGGTTGTTCCACTGGATATCATAAGGTGAATGCACCAATCTGTAAGTCGCTCTGGATAAGAGCGTCTGCTAAATGACTTAAATGTAAATGTAAATGTTTAAAGCCTTTAAAGTTAAACTCTTTATAGCAATACACTAAATAATATCATGAGGCCTAGTTATACGGTAACACATTGGTGTTTGGAAACTCCTGGTTTACAGGCAACATCAGGCCTGCAAAGTCACAGTATGCTGGCTTGCAAAGTGATATGTAATTTCTATTGGAATCCAGCCAGAGCGAGGATATTCAGCAATTGGAACGTTTAATCACCCGCAACCTGCATTCAGAATGACTGCCAGGGTAGGGAGGATTGATTAGTGAGACTACCTAAATCATCTCAACTGGAACAACCATCTCAGTAACGGGTGCAATAACTCCAACTACTAACAGATTAGATTAGTTTTTAAAAAAGGGGAAATATATTTATCTTTGTGTAGTACAAGATTAATCAACCAAATCAATGCAAAAACACAGATATTGCCTCGATGGCTGTCACGATCGTTATGAGACGAATGAGTGGACCAAGTCGCAGCGTGATATGAATACATCTTCCCTTTATTTATAACGAAGATGAACACGAAACGAAACACTTTTACAAACTATACAAAACAACAAACGACCGTGAAGCTACAAAACGAAAGTGCACATACAAGCTACTAACGTTTAGACATAGACAATTACCCACCACACCTAAAGCCTATGGCTGCCTTAAATATGGCTCCCAATCAGAGACAACAATAAACAGCTGTCTCTGATTGAGAACCAAACCAGGCAACCATAGACTTTCCTAAACCTCTATACTGAACACAACCCCATACACTATACACAACCCCCTAAACAATACACACACCCTAAACTAGACAAAACACACAAACATCCCATGTCACACCCTGACCTAACTAAACTAATAAAGAAAATCAATATAACAGAGGCCAGGGTGTGACAGTACCCCCCCCCCCCCCCCAAAGGTGCGGACTCCGGCCGCAAAACCTGACACAGAAGGAGAGGGTCCGGGTGGGCCTTCCTATGGCGGCGGCTCGGGTGCGGGACGTGGACCCCCCTCCACCATAGTCACTACCCGCTTTGGTGGCGCCTCTGGAACGGCGAGTCCCTGACTGAATACCATCCCAGAGGGCGCCACTGGACTGAGGGGTAGCTCCGGACTGAGGGGCAGCTCCGGACTGAGGGGCAGCTCCGGACTGAGGGGCAGCTCCGGACTGGCAGATGGCTCTGGCGGATCCTGGCTGACTGACGGCTCTGGCGGATCCTGGCTGGCTGGCTCTGGCGGATCCTGGCTGACTGACGGCTCTGGCGGATCCTGGCTGGCTGGCTCTGGCGGATCCTGGCTGGCTGACGGCTCTGGCTGGTCATGGCTGGCTGACTGCTCTGGCTGGTCATGGCTGGCTGACGGCTCTGGCTGGTCATGGCTGGCTGACGGCTCTGGCTGGTCATGGCTGGCTGACGGCTCTGGCTGGTCATGGCTGGCTGACGGCTCTGGCTGGTCATGGCTGGCTGACGGCTCTGGCTGGTCATGGCTGGCTGGCGGCTCTGGCTGCTCCTGTCTGACGGAAGGCTCTGGCTGCTCCTGTCTGACGGAAGGCTCTGGCTGCTCCTGTCTGGTGGAAGGCTCTGGCTGCTCCTGTCTGGCGGAAGGCTCTAGCGGCTCCTGTCTGGCGGACGGCTCTAGCGGCTCCTGTCTGGCAGACGGCTCTGAAGGCTCAGGACAGACGGGCGGCTTTGAAGGCTCAGTACAGACGGGCGGCTTTGAAGGCTCAGTACAGACGGGCGGCTTTGAAGGCTCAGGACAGACGGGCGGCTTTGAAGGCTCAGGACAGACGGGCGGCTTTGAAGGCTCAGGACAGACGGGCGGCTTTGAAGGCTCAGGACAGACGGGCGGCTTTGAAGGCTCAGGGCAGACGGGCGGCTTTGAAGGCTCAGGGCAGACGGGCGGCTTTGAAGGCTCAGGGCAGACGGGCAGTTCAGGCGGCGCTTGGCAGACGGACAGTTCAGGCGCCGCTGGGCAGACGGCAGACTCTGGCCGGCTGAGACGCACTATAGGCCTGGTGCGTGGTGCCGGAACTGGAGGTACCGGGCTAAGGACACGCACCTTCAGGCTAGTGCGGGGAGCAGCAACAGGACGCACAGGACTCTGGAGGCGCACAGGAGGCTTGGTGCGTGGTACCGGAACTGGAGGTACTGGGCTGGAGACACGCACCACAGGGCTAGTGCGTGGAGGAGGAACAGGGCTCTGGAGACGCACAGGAGGCTTGGTGCGTGGTGCCGGTACTGGTGGTAATGGGCTGGAGACACGCACCACAGGGCTAGTGCGTGGAGGAGGAACAGGGCTCTGGAGACGCACAGGAAGCCTGGTGTGTGGTGGAAGCACTGGTGGTACTGGGCTGGGGCGGGGAGGTGGCGCCGGATATACCGGACCATGCAGGCGTACTGGCTCCCTTGAGCACTGAGCCTGCCCAACCTTACCTGGTTGTATGCTCCCCGTAGCCCGACCAGTGCGGGGAGGTGGAATAACCCGCACTGGGCTATGTAGGCGAACCGGGGACACCATGCGTAAGGCTGGTGCCATGTATGCCGGCCCGAGGAGACGCACTGGTGGCCAGATGCGTTGGACCGGCTTCATGACATCCGGCTCAATACTCAATCTAGCCCTGCCAGTGCGGGGAGGTGGAATAACCCGCACCGGGCTATGCACACGTACAGGAGACACCGTGCGCTCTACCGCATAACACGGTGTCTGCCCGTACTCTCGCTCTCCACGGTAAGATCGGGAAGTTGGCGCAGGTCTCCTACCTGCCTTCGCCACACTACCCTTTAGCCCCCCCCCCCCCCCCCCAAGAAATGTTTGGGTTTGACTAACAGGCTTCCTACCGCGTCGTCGTGCTGCCTCCATTCGCCGGTATCCCTCCTCACACTGTGCCAGAGAATCCCAGGCGGGCTCCGGCACTCTCCTTGGGTCGATCGCCCACCTGTCGATCTCCTCCCATGTAGTGTAACCCAGATCCTTCTCCTGCTTCCGTGCTGCCTCCTCATACCGCCGCCTCTCGGCTTTAGCTGCCTCCAGCTCTTCACGAGGGCGGCGATATTCTCCAGGTTGAGCCCATGGACCTTTACCGTCCAGTATTTCCTCCCATGTCCAGAAATCCTGCGATCGCTGCTGTTGCTTTTCACACTGCTTGGTCCTTGTTAGGTGGGTAATTCTGTCACGATCGTTATGAGAGGAATGAGTGGACCAAGTCGCAGCGTGATATGAATACATCTTCCCTTTATTTATAACGAAGATGAACACGAAACGAAACACTTTTACAAACTATACAAAACAACAAACAACCGTGAAGCTACAAAACGAAAGTGCACACACAAGCTACTAACGTTTAGACATAGACAATTACCCACCACACCTAAAGCCTATGGCTGCCTTAAATATGGCTCCCAATCAGAGACAACAATAAACAGCTGTCTCTGATTGAGAACCAAACCAGGCAACCATAGACTTTCCTAAACCTCTATACTGAACACAACCCCATACACTATACACAACCCCCTAAACAATACACACACCCTAAACTAGACAAAACACACAAACATCCCATGTCACACCCTGACCTAACTAAACTAATAAAGAAAATCAATATAACAGAGGCCAGGGTGTGACAATGGCGCTGTCCATGCTGTCACTATAATGGCACAGATGTATTATTATTACCATTATATTATTATTATTATTACTAATATATTATTATTATTACCATTATATTATTATTATATTATTATTACTAATATATTATTATTATTACCATTATATTATTATTATATTATTATTACTAATATATTATTATTATTACCATTATATTATTATTATATTATTATTACTAATATATTATTATTATTACCATTATATTATAATTATATTATTACCATTATAATAATATTATTACTATTACATTACTATTCTTATTATTATTACTAATATATTATTATTATTACTCAAATATTCGTATTATTATTACTATTGTATTATTATATTATTATTACATTATCAGTATTATTATTATATTATTATTATTATTATTATTATTATTATTACTAATATATTATTATTACCATTATTATTATTATATTATTATTATTACTAATATATTATTATTACTACCATTATAGTATTATTATATTATTACCATTATAATAATATTATTATTATTACATTATTATTATTGTTATTATTATTACTCATATTATTATTATTACAAATATATTATTATTGTTACTAAAATATTCTTATTATTAATATTGTATTATTATATTATTATTACTATTATAATATTATTATTATTACATTATTAGTATTATTATTATTACTAATATATTATTATTATTACTAATATAGTATTGTTATTATTATTATATTATTATTATTATTATTACATTATTATTATTATTGTTTGTAGTAGTAGTAGTAGTAGTATTTGTAGTAGTATTATTATTTGTAGTAGTAGTATTATTATTGTTTGTAGTAGTAGTATTATTATTAGTTGTAGTAGTAGTATTATTATTATTATTATTACTATTTTTTTATTTTTTTTATTGACAGAGAAGTCATACTGAGACTAGGGTCTCTTTTACAGATGAGCCCTTTTTTTATTTATTTTTATTTCACCTTTATTTAACCAGGTAGGCTAGTTGAGAACAAGTTCTCATTTGCAACTGCGACCTGGCCAAGATAAAGCATAGCAGTGTGAACAGACAACAACACAGAGTTACACATGGAGTAAACAATAAACAAGTCAATAACATGGTAGAAAAAAAGAGAATCTATATACAATGTGTGCAAAAGGCATGAGGAGGTAGGCAATAAATCGAATAATTACAATTTAGCAGATTAACACAGGAGTGATAAATCATCAGATGATCATGTGCAAGTAGAGATACTGGTGCACAATACACTACATTTTTATTTCATTTTTATTTATTTAACCTATATTTAACTAGGCAAGTCAGTTAAGAACAAATGTTTGGGCCTACCCGGCCCAAATCCTAACCCAGATGACGCTGGGCCAATTGTGCGCCGCCCTATGGGACTCCCAATCACGGCCGGTTGTGATACAGCCTGGAATTGAACCAGGGTCTGTAGTTACGCCTGAGATGCAGTGCCTTAGACCGCTGCGCCAAAAGTATGTGGACACCTACTCGTTGAACATCTCATTCCAAAATCATGGGCATTAATATGGAGTTGGTCCCCCCTTTGCTGCTATATTAGCCTCCACTCTTCTGGGAAGGCTTTCCCATAGATGGTGGAACATTGCTGCGGGACATGCTTCTATTCAGCCACAAGTGAGGTCGGGCAATGATGTTGGGCGATTAGACATAGCTCGCAGTCATTCAAAGTTATCCCAAAGGTGTTCGATGGGGTTAAGGTCAGGGCTATGTATAGGCCAATCAAGTTCTTCCACACTGATCTCAACAAATAATTTCTGTATGGACCTCGCTTTGTGCAAGGGAGCATTGTCATGCTGAAAGGGCCTTCCCCAAACTGTTACCACAAAGTTGGAAGCACAGAATCGTCTAGAATGTCATTGTATGCTGTAGCATTAAGATTTCCCTTCACTGGAACTAAGGGGCCCGAACCAATGAAAAACAGCCCCAGACCATTATTCCTCCTTCACCAAACTTTACAGTTGGCACTATGCATTCAGGCAGGTAGCGTTCTCCTGGCATCCGCAAAACCTAGATTCGTCCGTCAGACTGCCAGATGGTGAAGCGTGAGTCATCACTCCAGAGAACGCGTTTTCACTGCTCCAGACTCCAATGGTGGCGAGCTTTACACCACTCCAGCCGATGATTGGCATTGCGCATGGTGATCTTGGGCTTGTGTGTGGCTGCTCGGCCATGGAAACCCATTTCATGAAGCTCACGACAAACAGTTATTGTGTTGATGTTGCTTCCAGAGGCAGTTTGTAAGTTGTTCCACATAAAGGGCACACACACCGAAGGGGCCTCCAGTGTCATCCAAACTTGAGACCGGGTTTGGTCATTTGTAAGTCTAAATTAAATAAATTATGATAAAATGATGATATATACATAGAAAGTGCTTTGTAGATAAACAAAGCTCCAGAGTGGTGCATCCCAGTGCTGGAGGCGTCACTACAGACCCTGGGTGGTGCATCCCAGTGCTAGAGGCGTCACTACAGACCCTGGGTGGTTCATCCCAGTGCTGGAGGCGTCACTACAGACCCTGGGTGGTGCATCCCAGTGCTGGAGGCGTCACTACAGACCCTGGGTGGTGCATCCCAGTGCTGGAGGCGTCACTACAGACCCTGGGTGGTGCATCCCAGTGCTAGAGGCCTCACTACAGACCCTGGGTGGTGCATCCCAGTGCTAGAGGCCTCACTACAGACCCTGGGTGGTGCATCCCAGTGCTAGAGGCGTCACTACAGACCCTGGGTGGTGCATCCCAGTGCTAGAGGCATCACTACAGACCCTGGGTGGTGCATCCCAGTGCTAGAGGCCTCACTACAGACCCTGGGTGGTACATCCCAGTGCTAGAGGCGTCACTACAGACCCTGGTTGGATCCTGATCGGGAGTCCGATAGGGCGGCGCACAATTGGCCAATCTAGGGGAGGGTTTGGCCGGGGTAGGCCGTCATTGTAAAATAAGAATGTGTTCTTAACTGACTTGCCTTACTTAAATAAAGATACAATTTCAAAAAAAATAAACAAGAAAATGCTGGTCTCTTCTTACATAAATTTTCTGATACAAACACAATGGTGAGTGGTCACTGATATCATTTGCAAAAAAACACCACTAGCCAAATACTAATGGGGACGGTTAGTCAGGATAAGGTCAATCAACGGGGAGTTTGCTAGGTTTTTTTACAGTAATCTGGGTTTCGTTATCAACTGAGTCAAATTGAACAGATAATCTTAAACTGATCTGAGGCATGTGTAAGCCAATGAAGATGTCATGTTTTGTCTTTCATCATGTCTTGTCCCTGTGCTTCCCTCTGCTGGTCTTATTAGGTTCTTTCCCTCTTTCTCTCTCTCTATCGTTCCGTTCCTGCTCCCAGCTGTTTCTCATTCTCCTAACGACCTCATTTACTCTTTCACACCTGTCCCCTATTTTGCCCTCTGATTAGAGTCCCTATTTCTCCCTCTGTTTTCCGCTTCTGTCCTTGTCGGATTCTTGTTTGATGTTTGCTGTTCCTGTGTCCTTGTTCCGCCCTGTCGTGTTCTTTGCCTTCTTCAGATGCTGCGTGTGAGCAGGTGTCTATGTCAGCTACGGCCAGTGCCTTCCTGAAGCGACCTGCAGTCTGTGGTCGCGTCTCCAGTCGTTCCTCTCTATTGACGAGAGGATTTCAGTTCCTGTTTTGGATTGACCATTGATAATATCCAGGAGAATCATTATTTGTTTATTACTGGAATAAAGACTCTGTTACTATTACGTCGCTTTTGGGTCCTCATTCACCAGCATAACAGAAGATTTAGATATCCAAGCACAACCAGTTCAGATACCAGAAAGGGTTTTAAAATAGTCCGAAATCATACGAACAGCCTCTGCCGCAGCAATAAATATGTTTGGCTTATGGCCACTTCTTTAACCAACAGCTCACACATTTTAGGGACAGAGATGCTAAGAGAGGATCTTACATAAAGTGCATTCGGAAAGTATTTTGCACCTTTTGTTAAGGTTATAGCCTTATTCTAAAATGGATTCAATTGTTTGTTTTCCTCATCAATATACACATAATACCCCACAATGACAAAGAAAAAACTGGTTTTTAGAATTGTTAGCAAATCTTTAAAAAACATGACATTTACATAAGTATTCAGAACCTTTACTCAGTAGTTTGTTGAAGCACCTTTGGCAGCGATTACAGCCTTGAATCTTCTTGGGTATGACGCTACAAGCTTGGCACACCTGTATTTGGGGAGTTTCTCCCATTCTCCTCTCAATCTCTGTCAGGTTGGATGGGGAGCGTTGCTGCACAGTTATTTTCAGGTCTCTACAGAGAAGTTAGATTGGGTTCAAGTCCGGGTTCTGGCTGGGACACTCAAGGACATTCAGAGACAAAGCCATTCCTGCGTTGTCTTGGCTGTGTGCTTAGGGTCTTTGTCCTGTTGGAAGGTGAATCTTCACCCCAGTCTGAGGTCCTGAGTGCTCTGGAGCAGGTTTTCATCAAGATATTTCTGTACTTTGCTCCATTCATCTTTCCCTCGATCCTGACTATTCTCCCAGTCCCTGCCGCTGAAAAACATCCCCACAGAATGATGCTGCCACCACCAAGCTTCACCATAGGGATGGTGCTAGGTTTCCTCCAGACGTGACGCTTTGCATTCTGGCAAAAAAGGTCAATCTTGGTTTCATCAGACCAGAGCATCTTGTTTCTCATGGTCTGAGAGTTCTTTAGGTGTCTTTTGGCAAACTCCAAGCAGATGTGGGGTATTTCTATGTTTTGGCCGGGTATGGTTCTCAATCAGGGACAGCTCTCTATCATTGTCTCTGATTGGGAACCATACTTAGGTATCCCTTTTTCTCTCCTTTGGTTGTGGGAAGTTAACTTTGTTTGTGGCACATAGCCCTTAAGCTTCACGGTTGTTTTGTATTGTTTATTGTTTTTTTCGGCGTCATTTCTAACAAAAAAGGGAATATGTACGCTCTCCACGCTGCACCTTGGTCCAGTTCTTTCATCGGCCGTGACAATGTGTGAAAAACGCTACTATCATTCCCATGACTTGAATGGGATTTGTGCCATAAATGCTAAAACGTTAGCATTTGTAAACAGTGCAAGGGAACAAAAGACCAAAGCATGGATTGGTGTCATACCTGCTTAAAAACTAAATGACCCCAGCCATTATTTCCTTGGCTGCAGTAGCTTCATTCACCTCAGTCCATCTACAAACACATAGCCTATTAAGACAAAGGAGATGATTGTGGACTACAGGAAAAAGAAGACCGAGCACGTCCCCATTCTCATCGACGGTGCTGCAGTGGAGCAGGTTCAGAGCTTCAGGTTCCTTGGTGTCCACATCAACAACAAACTAACATGGTCCAAGCACACCAAGACAGTCATGAAGCGGGCACGACAAAAACCTATTCCCCCTCAGGAGACTGAAAAGATTTAGCATGGGTCCTCAGATCGTCAAAAAGGTTCTACAGCTGCTCCATCAAGAGCATCCTGATTGGTTGCATCACTGCCTGGTATGGCAACTGCTCGGCCTCCGACCGCAAGGCACTACAGAGGGTAGTGCGAACGGCCCAGTACATCACCGGGGCCAAGCTTCCTGCCATTCAGGATCTCTATACCAGGCGGCGTCAGAGGAAGGCCCTAAAAATTGTCAAAGACTCCAGCCACCCTAGTCATAGACTGTTCTCTCTTCTACCGCACAACAAGTGGTACCAGGAGCGTAAAGTCTAGGTCCAAGAGGCTTCTAAACAGCTTCTACCCCACAAGCCATAAGACTCCTGAACATCTAGTCAAATGGCTACCCAGACTATTTGCATTGCCCCCCCTCCCCCCTCTTTACACCACTACTAATCTCTGTTGTCATTTATGTATAGTCACTTTAATAAGTCTACCTACATGTACATACTACCTCAACTAACCGGTGCCCCCGCACATTGACTCTGTATCGGTACCCCCCTGTATATAATCTCGCTATTGTTATTTCACTGTTGCTCTTTAATTACTTGTTACTTTTATCGCTTATTCTTATCTGGGGGTTTTTTAACTGCGTTGTTGGTTAAGGGGGTTTTTTAACTGCGTTGTTGGTTAAGGGGCTCGTAAAGCATTTCACTGTAAGGTCAACACCTGTTGTATTCGGCATCATGTGAATACAATTCAAACGGGCTCCGATAGTGATTGTTGCTCCGTTGGCCTTGACTGTGAAACACCAACAGCCATCAAAAGCGGATTGGTGTCTGACAAATGTGGCGCCTTTGTAAAGTTATAAACGACATGATAAATTGTGTATAAACGTGTCTTCAGCACGTGCTGGTTGAGAGACTGCGCCAGCCATATGACAGACAAGGTCGGGGGGGGGGGGGGGGGGGGGGGGGGAACATGAGGTAATGGAGACATGATGATCATGTTAAAGGGGTGTCAAGATGTTGAAATCAAAGAGATTACTGGTGATTGTGCTTGTCAATTATTAGTGGTTTCGGGAACTTGTCTGATAATGCAACTCTTTCTAGTCCCTCCTGCCCTGCCAGCCCCCCCCCCCCCCCCCCTCCAATGTCCCAGGCAGTCAGAGACTTACCACTATCTTCTTTCTAGTCCCTCCTGCCCTGCCAGTCCCCCCCCCCCCCCCCCCCCCTCCAATGTCCCAGGCAGTCAGAGACTTATCGCTACCTCTTTCTAGGCCCTCCTGCCCTGCCAGCCCCCCCCCCCCCCCCCCCACACACAATGCCCCAGGCAGTCAGAGACTTATCACTATCTGCATCTGAGTAAATGTTTCCTGCGAAGGGAGTTTAGCAGCTCTCTAAACAGATGGAGGAAGTGGAAGGCGATAGGGCACGGAGGAAATGTATCTCTGTTCAATTTATAGACAGTCATAGTGTTGCAGGTTAAGTCTGAACGAGGAGGAGGATCATTTGTTTTTTGTATTGTGCAATAACAGGCTCTGGCTTGGCCAAGAGATGTCTCCCTCAGGTAGATTTACAGACCTAAGTAGAAAGATTGTTCCAGGTTAGATTTATGTATTTGTCTAATGGTGATGCACACCCCTTCTTTTTTTGTTGCCTCCCTCGCTTCTGTGCTAGACTCACTCTCGTAGTGATGGGAGTTTGAGGGAATTTGGCCGCTCTCTACACAGGGTAAGGAAGTGGATCTGAGGAGGATGACTGGGCCAGAAGACGTCTCTGAAGATTTACAGGCCTAAAGAGTCAGAGTGTTTTAGGTCAGATCTGAAAGAGACATACTCAACCATCCCTCCCTTCACTTTCATTTAACACTTAACGTTATTGGAAAATATCAAAACCGTCAGTGATTCTACGACTCCTAGACAGATCAATCATAAATAATGAAGACTTGGTCATAAATAAGAAAGATTTCCTCATGGGAGACCAGGAAGTGGGCGTGTGAAACCAACGCTAGGGTCAGGACGCACTTCCAAATGTCAGCCAATGAATACCACAACCACGCTTTCTTCTTTACCACAAGACTGACAAAGGAACCGAAGAAAGTAGCGAGGTTTGGATATTCACACAGGGATTGATTTTATAATACACTATATTCAACCAGCACAGCATGACACTAATTATATAAGACAAATGACATTCATATCTTACCGCTCAGTGAAGGAGATTAGTATAATCGGCATTACTGATAAACCAGCTCTGGGGGGTGGGGGGGGGGGTAGTAGTTTGTGTGTCTGTGTCTGTCTGTAATTACAGAGGTACTACCACACAACATATGCTCTCTCATAATCTGTTTTTTTTCTTCTCCCCATTATAAGGAGATTACTATAAATGAAAATGGACGAAACGTGACTCGATTCACAAATCAGGAAGACAAAGAGTGCATCCCAAGTGGAACCCTATTCTCTACATATACCCATAGGGCTCTGGTTAAAAGTAGTGCACTATAAAGGGGATAGGGTGCCATTTGGTTAGAAAGTATATGAATCCAGACTAGGGCTGTGCCGGTCATGAAATGGTGTCAGCCGGTGATTGCAAAGCAAAATAACTGCCGGTCTCATTGTAATTGACTGTAATTAACATAAACAACTCTAGCATCCCCTTGGCTTCCATTCCTAACCTACAAGCCACTGATGCAGACCTTTGGAACATCTACATTACCATTCAAAAGTTTGGTGTCTCTTAGAAATGTCCATGTTTTTGAAAGAAAAGCACCTTTTTTTGTGTCCATTAAAATAACATCAAATTGATCAGAAATACAGTGTAGACATTGTTAATGTTGTAAATGACTACTGTAGCTGAAAACGGCTGCTTTTTAATGGAATATCTACATAGGTGTACAGAGGCCTATTATTAGCAAACATCGCTCCTGTGTTCCAATGGCACGTTGTGTTAGCTAGGGGGGTCAGGATGGTGATCAGTTCACCACCACAGAACTGGTTTCAGGTTGATACTGATCAGTTCACCACCACAGAACTGGTTTCAGGTTGATACTGGTCAGTTCACCACCACAGAACTGGTTTCAGGTTGATACTGGTCAGTTCACCACCACAGAACTGGTTTCAGGTTGATACTGGTCAGTTCACCACCACAGAACTGGTTTCAGGTTGATACTGGTCAGTTCACCACCACAGAACTGGTTTCAGGTTGATACTGATCGGTTCACCACCACAGAACTGGTTTCAGGTTGATACTGATCAGTTCACCACCACAGAACTAGTTTCAGGTTGATACTGGTCAGTTCACCACCACATAACTGGTTTCAGGTTGATACTGATCAGTTTACCACCACAGAACTGGTTTCAGGTTGATACTGATCGGTTCACCACCACAGAACTGGTTTCAGGTTGATACTGATCAGTTCACCACCACAGAACTAGTTTCAGGTTGATACTGATCAGTTCACCACCACAGAACTAGTTTCAGGTTGATACTGATCAGTTCACCACCACAGAACTGGTTTCAGGTTGATACTGGTCAGTTCACCACCACATAACTGGTTTCAGGTTGATACTGATCAGTTCACCACCACAGAACTGGTTTCAGGTTGATACTGATCAGTTCACCACCACAGAACTGGTTTCAGGTTGATACTGATCAGTTCACCACCACAGAACTGGTTTCAATAGGAGAAATAAAGAGTAAGAGGCACACAAAGACATTTCAGGATCAGAATTCAGGGTTACGTCCCAAATCACACCCCTTTCCTTATAGAGTGTACTACTTTTGACCAGAGCCCTATGGCACTACATAGGGAATAAGGGGACATCTGGGACACACTGAGAGAAATGTCATCATTTACTGTAAACATTAACCAAGGTGTTATCCAGTAGTTTAATGTAAACATTAACCAAGGTGTTATCCAGAAGTTTACTGTAAACATTAACCAAGGTGTTATCCAGTAGTTTACTGTAAACATTAACCAAGGTGTTATCCAGTAGTTTACTGTAAACATTAACCAAGGTGTTATCCAGTAGTTTACTGTAAACATTAACCAAGGTGTTATCCAGTAGTTTACTGTAAACATTAACCAAGGTGTTATCCAGAAGTTTACTGTAAACATTAACCAAGGTGTTATCTAGAAATTTAATATAAACATTAACCAAGGTGTTATCTGGACGTTTACTGTAAACATTAACCAAGGTGTTATCCAGTAGTTTAATGTAAACATTAACCAAGGTGTTATCTGGACGTTTACTGTAAACATTAACCAAGGTGTTATCCAGAAGTTTACTATAAACATTAACCAAGGTGTTATCCAGTAGTTTACTGTAAACATTAACCAAGGTGTTATCCAGTAGTTTACTGTAAACATTAACCAAGGTGTTATCTAGAAGTTTACTGTAAGCATTAACCAAGGTGTTATCTAGAAATTTAATATAAACATTAACCAAGGTGTTATCCAGAAATTTAATATAAACATTAACCAAGGTGTTATCCAGTAGTTTACTGTAAACATTAACCAAGGTGTTATCCAGTAGTTTACTGTAAACATTAACCAAGGTGTTATCCAGTAGTTTACTATAAACATTAACCAAGGCGTTATCTAGAAGTTTACTGTAAACATTAACCAAGGTGTTATCCAGTAGTTTACTGTAAACATTAACCAAGGTGTTATCCAGAAGTTTACTGTAAACATTAACCAGGGTGTTATCCAGAAGTTTACTGTAAACATTAACCAAGGTGTTATCCAGTAGTTTACTGTAAACATTAACCAAGGTGTTATCCAGAAGTTTACTGTAAACATTAACCAAGGTGTTATCCAGAAGTTTACTGTAAACATTAACCAAGGTGTTATCCAGTAGTTTACTGTAAACATTAACCAAGGTGTTATCCAGTAGTTTACTGTAAACATTAACCAAGGTGTTATCCAGAAGTTGGCACTGACCAGAATATGATTTATATCAAGCCATAGGGGTTTTACCTGTAAAGCTATTGTGCATTAAAGGTAGTGGAGTTTTTGGCTTGTTGACCCAAATGGTACCCTATTCCCAAGATAGATAGTAGTGATACAAATAAAAAAGTAAAGATATACTAACATATCGGGATAATATTTCTGACGCTATATCGTATCGTATTGACAATATCGCAATATTATCTTGGGCTAGTTGGCTGTACCTACACCAAAACTTCAGTATCTTTCCTTCTAGTGGTTAGAGCGTTGGACTAGTAACTGAAAGGTTGCTGGATCGAATCCCCTGAGCTCACAAGGTAAAAATCTGTCGTTCTACCCCTGAGCAAAGGCAGTTAACCCACTGTTCCCCGGGCCCTGAGCAAAGGCAGTTAACCCACTGTTCCCCGGGCCCTGAGCAAAGGCAGTTAACCCACTGTTCCCCGGGCCCTGAGCAAAGGCAGTTAACCCACTGTTCCCCGGGCCCTGAGCAAGGCAGTTAACCCACTGTTCCCCGGGCCCTGAGCAAGGCAGTTAACCCACTGTTCCCCGGGCCCTGAGCAAAGGCAGTTAACCCACTGTTCCCCGGGCACCAAAGACGTAGATGTCGATTAAGGCAGACCCCAGCACCTCTCGGATTCAGAGGGGTTGGGTTAAATGCGCAAGACACATTTCAGTTGAATACATTCAGTTGGACAACTGACTAGGTCTCCGCCTTTCCCCTTTTGTAGCTTGTTCTCCATCTTCTTTTTAAACAGTGAGCCAACATGTTTTCAGCACTTTTATTTCCATGACCGATCAAAACTTGTTTTCTCAGGGCTCTCTCTTGTCTCTCTGCGGCAGATATATGGTGAGCAATATGTTTGGAACATGGAATCTCAATAAAATCACGGTATCGAATCGCAAAACATGTAGAATCGTGAGAATCGCAATACATAACGTATCGGCACCTAAGTATGGTATATAGTGCACTAACTGTCACCCGCGCACTAAATAGGGGCTAGGGTTCCATTTTGGACTCAGGCTATGTTTAGAAGGGGTCACGGTAGACAGCTGCAGTGATGACACTGCTTTCTTGCAGAATAGCAAGGTCAGATTCTTCAGAAGTAATGGATCCATACGGCAGGGAGGGATATACAGTTACTTGCAGGTGCAGAAAGAAAAGCAAAGCTTTAAAATCGTCGGCCCTTTTGGGTCAAAACGGTGCATTTAATAAATCACAGGACGACTGGATGCATGTCTCCTGAATGGCCACATTCCCTACATAGTGTGCTACTTTTCTGGTCAAAAGTAGTGCACTATAAAGGGAATAGGGTGCCATTTGGGGCCCATTTAAGATCTATCTTTCTGAACGTCAGATCTATCCCAGCGATAAGATACCAGTGTGGGTCACATCAACCCTGTCAGAAGGAAGCAGCTGGCCCTTGGATTCTTCAAATCCCTGTCAGAGAGGCCAGGCTGTTCTCTATATACCATAGTACCTGTCAGAGAGGCCAGGCTGTTCTCTATATACCATAGTACCTGTCAGAGAGGCCAGGCTGTTCTCTATATACCATAGGACCTGTCAGAGAGGCCAGGCTGTTCTCTATATACCATAGTACCTGTCAGAGAGGCCAGGCTGTTCTCTATATACCATAGTACCTGTCAGAGAGGCCAGGCTGTTCTCTATATACCATAGTACCTGTCAGAGAGGCCAGGCTGTTCTCTATATACCATAGTACCTGTCAGAGAGGCCAGGCTGTTCTCTATATACCATAGTACCTGTCAGAGAGGCCAGGCTGTTCTCTATATACCATAGCACCTGTTAGAGAGGCCAGGCTGTTCTCTATATACCATGGGACCTGTCAGAGAGGCCAGGCTGTTCTCTATATACCATAGCACCTGTCAGAGAGGCCAGGCTGTTCTCTATATACAATAGTACCTGTCAGAGAGGCCAGGCGGTTCTCTATATACCATAGTACCTGTCAGAGAGGCCAGGCTGTTCTCTATATACCATAGTACCTGTCAGAGAGGCCAGGCTGTTCTCTATATACCATAGTACCTGTCAGAGAGGCCAGGCTGTTCTCTATATACCATAGTACCTGTCAGAGAGGCCAGGCTGTTCTCTATATACCATAGTACCTGTCAGAGAGGCCAGGCTGTTCTCTATATACCATAGTACCTGTCAGAGAGGCCAGGCTGTTCTCTATATACCATAGCACCTGTTAGAGAGGCCAGGCTGTTCTCTATATACCATGGGACCTGTCAGAGAGGCCAGGCTGTTCTCTATATACCATAGCACCTGTCAGAGAGGCCAGGCTGTTCTCTATATACAATAGTACCTGTCAGAGAGGCCAGGCGGTTCTCTATATACCATAGTACCTGTCAGAGAGGCCAGGCGGTTCTCTATATACCATAGTACCTGTCAGAGAGGACAGACTGTTGTCTATATACCATAGCACCTGTCAGAGTAGCCAGACTGTTCTCTATATACCATAGTACCTGTCAGAGAGGCCAGACTGTTCTCTATATACCATAGCACATGTCAGAGAGGCCAGGCTGTTCTCTATATACCATAGCACCTGTCAGAGAGGCCAGGCTGTTCTCTATATACCATAGCACCTGTCAGAGAGGCCAGGCTGTTCTCTATATACCATAGCACCTGTCAGAGAAGCCAGGCTGTTCTCTATATACCATAGGACCTGTCAGAGAGGCCAGGCTGTTCTCTATATACCATAGCACATGTCAGAGAGGCCAGGCTGTTCTCTATATACCATAGCACCTGTCAGAGAAGCCAGGCTGTTCTCTATATACCATAGGACCTGTCAGAGAGGCCAGGCTGTTCTCTATATACCATAGCACCTGTCAGAGAGGCCAGGCTGTTCTCTTTATACCAGAGGACCTGTCAGAGAGGCCAGGCGGTTCTCTATATACCATAGCACCTGTCAGAGAGGCCAGGCTGTTCTCTATATACCATAGTACCTGTCAGAGAGGCCAGGCTGTTCTCTATATACCATAGTACCTGTCAGAGAGGCCAGGCTGTTCTTTATATACCATAGTACCTGTCAGAGAGGCCAGGCTGTTCTTTATATACCATAGTACCTGTCAGAGAGGCCAGGCTGTTCTCTATATACCATAGTACCTGTCAGAGAGGCCAGGCTGTTCTCTATATACCATAGTACCTGTCAGAGAGGCCAGACTGTTCTCTATATACCATAGGACCTGTCAGAGAGGCCAGGCTGTTCTCTATATACCAGAGGACCTGTCAGAGAGGCCAGGGTGTTCTCTATATACCAGAGGACCTGTCAGAGAGGCCAGGCCGTTCTCTATATACCATAGTACCTGTCAGAGAGGCCAGACTGTTCTCTATATACCATAGCACCTGTCAGAGAGGCCAGGCTGTTCTCTTTATACCAGAGGACCTGTCAGAGAGGCCAGGCTGTTCTCTGTATACCATAGCACCTGTCAGAGAGGCCAGGCTGTTCTCTATATACCATAGTACCTGCCAGAGAGGCCAGGCTGTTCTCTATATACCATAGTACCTGTCAGAGAGGCCAGGCTGTTCTCTATATACCATAATACCTGTCAGAGAGGCTGGGCTTTTCTATATATACCATAGTACCTGTCAGAGAGGCTGGGCTTTTCTATATATACCATAGTACCTGTCAGAGAGGCTGGGCTTTTCTATATATACCATAGTACCTGTCAGAGAGGCTGGGCTTTTCTATATAGGTCTTTATTTTAAAAAACATCACAATACGGTGCAGAGCGTTCGATTTGCCTGCTGAGGGGCAGGCAGTTTGCGCTGACTATCTAAGTGCATAGAAAACGTTGGTTGTTCAAACCGCTCGAACCGGATCCCAAGTGTAGTGAGCAACAGGGGTGGCATAGTAAAGGATCAAACTTCTCGTAGGCTTAAGAAATTGCTATCAAATCTCTCCCTCAGCTCCAAGGGCGCCGTGTCTCCCAACACTTGTGTATGCACTGACCACTTCATGAAAGCTAGCTAGCTAGCTTGATGTTAGTCCTGCTTACTTACTTATGATTAACTTTTGGTCTCTTTAAATCAACTAATGTATGGTAATAATAACTAATGAGAGGGAGTGTTGGATCAGATGTATATCGTCTTTGATTGGATAGTTAGCTAATGGTAGCTGTGTAGCAATAGCTAACCGGGTTAGTTGTGTTCACCACTTTCCAGAGAATTAAGTTTTATTTGAACAACAGGCTGTCTGAGATAAACCTTTTTTGAACGAGAGCGACATAGATTGGGTCCCCACGATTCATCTCGGGCCAGAAGAAGTTTAAACCTACTACCAGTGTTTGATTTGGACTGAAATAGGTGCCAGTACTCATTTTTGGGTGCCAGTACTGTTCATATTGAGGTGCAAGAGTGTCACAGTACTGTTGGGCTAATAATCTATAGGAGGAACAGGAGCTCTAACAGCAGCAAAGTTGAGGTGCCGGTACTCAGCTCCAGTCAGCTCCTGCCCAAGTCAGGCACTGCATACAACCGATGGTGCTCTGAGGAGGAGCGAGAGGGCAGCTAGTCGCTCAGCTAATCATGGTTGCGCCACAGCGCCGGTAGCAGAGGGCAGAGTCTTGGAGAGGGCGGAGCTGCATGAGGAACAGGCAGCCAGTGTCTCTGACACAAAAGTCTTAGGTACGAGCAGCAGAGATTTTTTCATTTATGTTTTAATATGGTTCTCTGACTAGGCTGTTATTTCAGTTTTAACATGGTTCTCTGACTAGGCTGTTATTTCAGTTTTAACATGGTTCTCTAACTAGGCTGTTATTTCAGTTTTAACTCTGACTAGGCTGTTATTTCAGTTTTAACATGGTACTCTGACTAGGCTGTTATTTCAGTTTTAACATGGTTCTCTGACTAGGCTGTTATTTCAGTTTTAACATGGTTCTCTGACTAGGCTGTTATTTCAGTTTTAACTTTGACTAGGCTGTTATTTCAGTTTTAACTCTGACTAGGCTGTTATTTCAGTTTTAACATGGTTCTCTGACTAGGCTGTTATTTCAGTTTTAACATGGTTCTCTGACTAGGCTGTTATTTCAGTTTTAACATGGTTCTCTGACTAGGCTGTTATTTCAGTTTTAACATGGTTCTCTGACTAGGCTGTTATTTCAGTTTGTAACATGGTTCTCTGACTAGGCTGTTATTTCAGTTTTAACATGGTTCTCTGACTAGGCTGTTATTTCAGTTTTAACTCTGACTAGGCTGTTATTTCAGTTTTAACTCTGACTAGGCTGTTATTTCAGTTTTAACATGGTTCTCTGACTAGGCTGTTATTTCAGTTTTAACATGGTTCTCTGACTAGGCTGTTATTTCAGGTTTAACATGGTTCTCTGACTAGGCTGTTATTTCAGTTTTAACATGGTTCTCTGACTAGGCTGTTATTTCAGTTTTAACATGGTTCTCTGACTAGGCTGTTATTTCAGTTTCAACATGGTTCTCTGACTAGGCTGTTATTTCAGTTTTAACTCTGACTAGGCTGTTATTTCAGTTTTAACTCTGACTAGGCTGTTATTTCAGTTTTAACATGGTTCTCTGACTAGGCTGTTATTTCAGTTTTAACATGGTTCTCTGACTAGGCTGTTATTTCAGTTTTAACATGGTACTCTGACTAGGCTGTTATTTCTGTTTCAACATGGTTCTCTGACTAGGCTGTTATTTCAGTTTTAACATGGTTCTCTGACTAGGCTGTTATTTCAGTTTTAACATGGTACTCTGACTAGGCTGTTATTTCAGTTTTAACATGGTTCTCTGACTAGGCTGTTATTTCAGTTTTAACATGGTTCTCTGACTAGGCTGTTATTTCAGTTTTAACATGGTTCTCTGACTAGGCTGTTATTTCAGTTTTAACATGGTACTCTGACTAGGCTGTTATTTCAGTTTTAACATGGTTCACTGACTAGGCTGTTATTTCAGTTTTAACATGGTTCTCTGACTAGGCTGTTATTTCAGTTTTAACATGGTTCTCTGACTAGGCTGTTATTTCAGTTTTAACATGGTACTCTGACTAGGCTGTTATTTCAGTTTTAACTCTGACTAGGCTGTTATTTCAGTTTTAACATGGTTCACTGACTAGGCTGTTATTTCAGTTTTAACATGGTACTCTGACTAGGCTGTTATTTCAGTTTTAACATGGTTCTCTGACTAGGCTGTTATTTCAGTTTTAACATGGTTCTCTGACTAGGCTGTTATTTCAGTTTTAACATGGTTCTCTGACTAGGCTGTTATTTCAGTTTTAACATGGTTCACTGACTAGGCTGTTATTTCAGTTTTAACATGGTTCTCTGACTAGGCTGTTATTTCAGTTTTAACATGGTTCTCTGACTAGGCTGTTATTTCAGTTTTAACATGGTTCTCTGACTAGGCTGTTATTTCAGTTTTAACATGGTTCTCTGACTAGGCTGTTATTTCAGTTTTAACATGGTACTCTGACTAGGCTGTTATTTCACTTTTAACATGGTACTCTGAGTAGGCTGTTATTTCAGTTTTAACATGGTTCTCTGACTAGTCTGTTATTTCAGTTTTAACATGGTTCTCTGACTAGTCTGTTATTTCAGTTTTAACATGGTTCTCTGACTAGGCTGTTATTTCAGTTTTAACATGGTTCTCTGACTAGGCTGTTATTTCAGCTTTAACATGGTTCTCTAACTAGGCTGTTATTTCCATTTTAACATGGTACTCTGACTAGGCTGTTATTTCCGTTTTAACTCTGACTAGGCTGTTATTTCAGTTTTAACATGGTTCTCTGACTAGGCTGTTATTTCAGTTTTAACATGGTACTCTGACTAGGCTGTTATTTCAGTTTTAACGTGGTTCTCTGACTAGGCTGTTATTTCAGTTTTAACATGGTTCTCTGACTAGGCTGTTATTTCAGTTTTAACATGGTTCTCTGACTAGGCTGTTATTTCAGTTTTAACATGGTTTTCTGACTAGGCTGTTATTTCAGTTTTAACTCTGACTAGGCTGTTATTTCAGTTTTAACATGGTTCTCTGACTAGGCTGTTATTTCAGTTTTAACATGGTTCTCTGACTAGGCTGTTATTTCAGTTTTAACATGGTTCTCTGACGAGGCTGTTATTTCAGTTTTAACATGGTTCTCTAACTATGCTGTTATTTCAGTTTTAACATGGTTCTCTGACTAGACTGTTATTTCAGTTTTAACATGGTTCTCTGACTAGGCTGTTATTTCAGTTTTAACATGGTACTCTGACTAGGCTGTTATTTCAGTTTTAACATGGTTCTCTGACTAGGCTGTTATTTCAGTTTGTAACATGGTTCTCTGACTAGGCTGTTATTTCAGTTTTAACATGGTTCTCTGACTAGGCTGTTATTTCAGTTTTAACTCTGACTAGGCTGTTATTTCAGTTTTAACATGGTTCTCTGACTAGGCTGTTATTTCAGTTTTAACATGGTTCTCTGACTAGGCTGTTATTTCAGTTTTAACATGGTTCTCTGACTAGGCTGTTATTTCAGTTTTAACATGGTTCTCTGACTAGGCTGTTATTTCAGTTTTAACATGGTTCTCTGACTAGGCTGTTATTTCAGTTGTAACATGGTTCTCTGACTAGGCTGTTATTTCAGTTTGTAACATGGTTCTCTGACTAGGCTGTTATTTCAGTTTTAACATGGTTCTCTGACTAGGCTGTTATTTCAGTTTTAACTCTGACTAGGCTGTTATTTCAGTTTTAACATGGTTCTCTAACTAGGCTGTTATTTCAGTTTTAACATGGTTCTCTGACTAGGCTGTTATTTCAGTTTTAACTCTGACTAGGCTGTTATTTCAGTTTTAACATGGTTCTCTGACTAGGCTGTTATTTCAGTTTTAACATGGTTCTCTGACTAGGCTGTTATTTCAGTTTTAACTCTGATTAGGCTGTTATTTCAGTTTTAACATGGTTCTCTGACTAGGCTGTTATTTCAGTTTGTAACATGGTTCTCTGACTAGGCTGTTATTTCAGTTTTAACATGGTTCACTGACTAGGCTGTTATTTCAGTTTTAACATGGTTCTCTGACTAGGCTGTTATTTCAGTTTTAACATGGTTCTCTGACTAGGCTGTTATTTCAGTTTTAACATGGTTCTCTGACTAGGCTGTTATTTCAGTTTTAACATGGTTCTCTGACTAGGCTGTTATTTCAGTTTTAACATGGTTCTCTGACTAGGCTGTTATTTCAGTTTTAACATGGTTCTCTGACTAGGCTGTTATTTCAGTTTTAACATGGTTCTCTGACTAGGCTGTTATTTCAGTTTTTAACATGGTTCTCTGACTAGGCTGTTATTTAATTGTCCAATAGATTAGTTGGTCACCAGTGTGGTAGATGTGTAGTCAGAGTTCTACTGCATATTAGGCCTTGTGTAATACACTTGACAGTAATTGCAAAGTCATATTAAGATAATTGTATATGTTATATTGTTGTCCATAGGTATATCTGCCAGCATCGCATGCCAGACAGACCTGATCAGCACTGCCATTAGTGAAATGGAGGAAGAAATGCTCACTTACAATCTGAGTTTGGGGGTAGATCAGCCCCCCCCCCCCCCCCCCCCCGAACAAAATGGTCTGAATTTAATCAGGAATCTTTCCAGTACAATGTTGACAAAACAAGGTCCTATACTGGCCTCCCAAATGCCCTTGTTTTGATGCAGGTGTTCACATTGCGTGAGGTGCATGTGTCTCAGACGCATAGGTCCGTGCTGGGGAAAATGTCAACAGTTTTATCATGCCTCTGATGAGACTTCGACTAAAGCCTCTCTCTTCAAGACCTTGCCTTTAGATTCCAAATCAAATAAGATCATTTGGGGTTTCAGTTACGACAGTCGGTAGGATGTGGGTCTCTGTCATGTACTGCTGGCTGAGTTTCCTCAATGAGAAGCCCAAACACACAATGATGAGAGCTAGAATGTCAAGGCTTTACAGAGAGACCATGTAACCTACTGGCCAGAGCACAAACATGGTCTAACTACAAGCACAACAACACAACAACACAACAGCACAACAGCACAACAACAACACAACACAACAACACAACAGCACAACAACACAACACAACAGCACAACACAACAACACAACAGCACAACAACACAACAGCACAACAGCACAACAACACAACAACACAACAGCACAACAACACAACAACACAACAGCACAACAACACAACACAACAACACAACAACACAACAGCACAACAACACAACAACACAACAGCACAACAACACAACAGCACAACAACACAACAACACAACAACACAACAACACAACAACACAACAGCACAACAGCACAACAACACAACAACACAACAGCACAACAGCACAACAACACAACAGCACAACAACACAACAGCACAACAACAACACAACAACACAACAGCACAACAACACAACAGCACAACAACACAACAGCACAACAGCACAACAACACAACAACACAACAACACAACACAACAGCACAACAACACAACAGCACAACAACACAACAACACAACAACACAACAGCACAACAACACAACAACACAACAGCACAACAACACAACAACACAACAACACAACAGCACAACAACACAACAACACAACAACACAACAACACAACAGCACAACAACACAACAGCACAACAACACAACAGCACAACAACACAACAGCACAACAACACAACAACACAACAACACAACAGCACAACAACACAACAACACAACACAACAGCACAACAACACAACAGCACAACAGCACAACAACACAACAACACAACAACACAACAACACAACAGCACAACAGCACAACAACACAACACAACAGCACAACAGCACAACAACACAACAGCACAACAACACAACAGCACAACAGCACAACAACACAACAACACAACACAACAACACAACAGCACAACAACACAACAGCACAACAGCACAACAGCACAACAACACAACAACACAACAGCACAACAGCACAACAACACAACACAACAGCACAACAGCACAACAACACAACAGCACAACAACACAACAACACAACAACACAACAGCACAACAGCACAACAACACAACACAACAGCACAACAACACAACAGCACAACAACACAACAACACAACAGCACAACAACACAACAACACAACACAACAACACAACAGCACAACAACACAACACAACACAACAGCACAACAACACAACAACACAACAGCACAACAACAACACAACACAACAACACAACAGCACAACAACACAACAACAGCACAACAACAACACAACAGCACAACAACACAACAGCACAACAACAACACAACACAACAACACAACAACACAACAACACAACAACAACACAACAGCACAACAGCACAACAACAACACAACACAACAACACAACAACACAACAGCACAACAACACAACACAACAACACAACAGCACAACAACACAACAGCACAACAACAACACAACACAACAACACAACAACACAACAGCACAACAGCACAACAACACAACAACACAACAACACAACAACACAACAGCACAACAACACAACAACACAACACAACAGCACAACAACACAACAACACAACAACACAACAACACAACAGCACAACAACACAACAGCACAACAACACAACAGCACAACAACAACACAACAGCACAACAGCACAACAGCACAACAACACAACAGCACAACAGCACAACAGCACAACAACACAACAACACAACAACACAACAGCACAACAACACAACAACACAACAGCACAACAACACAACAGCACAACAACAACACAACAGCACAACAGCACAACAACACAACAACACAACAGCACAACAGCACAACAACACAACAACACAACAGCACAACAGCACAACAACACAACAACACAACAACACAACACAACAACACAACAACACAACAGCACAACAACACAACAGCACAACAGCACAACAACACAACAACACAACAGCACAACAACACAACAGCACAACAACACAACAGCACAACAACAACACAACAACACAACAACACAACAACATTTCTAATAGGTATTACTCCGCAAGGTTGCGTGTCATATATTTCTGTAGCATGGGGTGACAGAGTAAGTGACAAACAGCTGGCAGAACAGAGTGACTTACTTGACAATCTCGAGCCAGGGGATATTGTTATGGCAGACCTGGGGTTTGATTTTTTTTTAAATCTGTTTTTGTAACTGCGACTCTCCAGAAAGAGGTTTCCGCAACTATTTGTTCAATACAAAAAATATGATTTTTTATTCAAAAACAAATCGCGTTAACGTGTGTCTGTGATATGTAGCTGCTCCTCGTCTTGATAGTAGGAGGCGTGGTCTCTAAGAGATCTGAAGCTCTCCACTCTGATTTCTACGAGACGCAGCTGTTTCTTTCCAACTCTCTGAACAAAGCTGTCCTGACGGCAGGAAAGACACTGGGATAACATGAACCATCCATCGTCTATATACCAGGTAACACAGTGTTCACACCAAGGCCCTGAACCATCCACTGTCTATATACTAGGTAACACAGTGTTCACACCAAGGCCCTGAACCATCCATCCTCTATATACCAGGTAACACAGTGTTCACACCAAGGCCGTGAACCATCCATCCTCTATATACTAGGTAACACAGTGTTCACACCAAGACCGTGAACCATCCATCCTCTATATACTAGGTAACACAGTGATCACACCAAGGCCGTGAACCATCCATCCTCTATATACTAGGTAACACAGTGTTCACACCAAGGCCCTGAACCATCCACTGTCTATATACTAGGTAACACAGTGTTCACACCAAGGCCCTGAACCATCCATCCTCTATATACCAGGTAACACAGTGTTCACACCAAGACCGTGAACCATCCATCCTCTATATACTAGGTAACACAGTGTTCACACCAAGACCGTGAACCATCCACTGTCTATATACTAGGTAACACAGTGTTCTCACCAAGGCCGTGAACCATCCATCCTCTATATACTAGGTAACACAGTGTTCACACCAAGACCGTGAACCATCCACTGTCTATATACTAGGTAACACAGTGTTCACACCAAGGCCGTGAACCATCCATCCTCTATATACTAGGTAACACAGTGTTCACACCAAGGCCCTGAACCATCCACTGTCTATATACTAGTTAACACAGTGTTCACACCAAGGCCGTGAACCATCCATCCTCTATATACTAGGTAACACAGTGTTCACACCAAGGCCCTGAACCATCCATCCTCTATATACCAGGTAACACAGTGTTCACACCAAGGCCGTGAACCATCCACTGTCTATATACTAGGTAACACAGTGTTCTCACCAAGACCGTGAACCATCCATCCTCTATATACTAGGTAACACAGTGTTCTCACCAAGGCCGTGAACCATCCATCCTCTATATACTAGGTAACACAGTGTTCACACCAAGGCCGTGAACCATCCATCCTCTATATACTAGGTAACACAGTGTTCACACCAAGGCCATGAACCATCCATCGTCTATATACTAGGTAACACAGTGTTCACACCAAGGCCGTGAACCATCCATCATCTGCTGATTTATCCTGACTGGAGGGTTAAAGGCGTAAGGTGATCCCAACACACACGTCTCTCCCCAGGGTTTGGCAGCAGCAGGAGGACCAGTTGTAAATCTGACGTGTGTCATCTCTCTGCCAGGTTAATTAAAAGATAATGTGGTTCGACCAGACTGAATATGTTGTTTCGCAATGGAGGAGGGAGTACACTATTCAGTCTGTTTTGGTAACCGACCTATAGGAACACAGCCTCACTGAACAAACGTAAACCAATTAATAGTTCGCTAGTTTTAACCATTCGAGGGTTCCAGGTCCAAACAGGGCTGTCCTCAGTCGACCTCCAAGTCCAAATTACCTCACATACATTCTAAGTCCGTGTTTCTTCTAAAGGTAGAACGCTCTTCCCAAACCCCTTGAACTTTCTGAGTTTATACAAATACTTCTGGCCTATGTAATGCCCAATTCTTAAAATGTTGTTAAACATTTTCTTACTCATTAGACAACAACTGACCATTTTGTACACTATTTGCATTCATATTTTTGTCATTTACAAGTTGCTCCTCTTGAGTCCCACCATCACACCAGTTAGCGCTTCTAACCCTTATTGTGTGTTTCAGCTACAGACTTTGCATTGGATTCGTCTACTTCTTCTGCATTCGCCGATAGCAACCATTAGCCTGTGTGATTGACAGGGGGCTGAGCTAGAGCGTTGTTTGTGAGACAAGGGGAGGATCCCAAAAACGGTTCTTCTTACAAAAACATGACCCTGTCAGTCCGACACACACTGCAGAGTATCACTTTCATTGACAGTGTACACGGTCCAGAAAAGGGCAGGTGTTATTGGGTCATGCACAATACGGGAGGAAGATCTACTGTCATGATTGAATTGTCGGAAACATCCTCAGCTGAGGCTCGGTTTCAGCTGACAGAGGCTATCGAAGAGAGTGTGTGTGTGTGTGTGTGTGTGTGTGTGTGTGTGTGTGTGTGTGTGTGTGTGTGTGTGTGTGTGTGTGTGTGTGTGTGTGTGTGTGTGTGTGTGTGTGTGTGTGTGTGTGTGTGTGTGTGTGTGAGAGAGTGTGTGTGCTTGTGTGTGTGTGTGTGCATGCGTGCGTGCGTGCGTGCGTGCGTGCGTGCGTGTGTGAAAAGGCAGTGAAAACACTGCAGCACCTCCTGAGGGATTGATGACGGTGTGACTGTGATGTTGGTGAAAGATTTACTGTAAAGACCTGTGACACCACACACACACACACACCAGACACACACACAGACACACACACACACTGCACACACCACACACACACACACACACATACACACACACACCACACACACACACTCACACTGCACACACCAGACACACACACACACACACACACACACACACACACACACCAGACACACACACCAGACACACACACACACACTGCACACACCAGACACACAAACACACACCAGACACACACACACTGCACACACCACACTGCACACACAGCTTGATGACGATCAGCTGCAGATCTGACCAAGTAAACATGCACGTATGAACACACACTGCACAAACCAGACACACAGACACACACACCAGACACACACACTGCACACACCAGACACACACACACACACACACACAATGTTTTTGCAGATGGAGGCACGGTCCAAGCCAGATTCTGCTTAAATAAGAGTGATCTAAATCAGAGAGGGGTCATTTGAGAGGGGTCATTCGAGAGGGGTCCTTTGAGAGGGGTCATTCGAGAGGGGTCATTCGAGAGGGGTCATTTGAGAGGGGTCATTTGAGAGGGGTCATTTGAGAAGGGTCATTCGAGAGGGGTCATTTGAGAGGGGTCATTCGAGAGGGGTCATTTGAGAGGGGTCATTCGAGAGGAGTCATTCGAGAGGGGTCATTTGAGAGGGGTCATTCGAGAGGGGTCATTTGAGAGGGGTCATTCGAGAGGAGTCATTCGAGAGGGGTCATCTGAGTAGTGCTGAGGATACTTTAAATATATCAACACCTCAAAAGCCAATGAATCATTGGCCAGGGAAAGCTGTAGGATATCATGTGGTATTATTGAGTTCGTATTCAGATTAGATTACTACTCCATAGGGAGAGCCCATCGGCCAATATGGCCCTGGTCATGTGGTATTATTGAGTCCGTATTCAGATTAGATTACTACTCCATAGGGAGAGCCCTCAGCTGAGGGCTCTGGTCATGTGGTATTATTGAGTCCGTATTCAGATTAGATTACTACTCCATAGGGAGAGCCCATGGGCCAATATGGCCCTGGTCATGTGGTATTATTGAGTCCGTATTCAGATTAGATTACTACTCCATAGGGAGAGCCCATCGGCCAATATGGCCCTGGTCATGTGGTATTATTGAGTCCGTATTCAGATTAGATTACTACTCCATAGGGAGAGCCCATGGGCCAATATGGCCCTGGTCATGTGGTATTATTGAGTCCGTATTCAGATTAGATTACTACTCCATAGGGAGAGCCCATCGGCCAATATGGCCCTGGTCAAAAGTAGCACACTACTATTTTTTCAGGGGGTGCTGCAGCACCCTAAGCGCCCCTACATCCCGCGGCTATGATTTATGGTCATTAAATATTATATGAATGAAAGACGAGTTGAATAGAAAATGACTCGGGAACTGTCAAGGGATGACGCTGGAGAGGAGAAGCAGGTACGGGGAGTCAAACATTTAATAGGGAACGGACATAGAACGAGACAGGACAGCGTCAGCACACGGGTAATACAGACAAATTACAATCAATGCAGCAGCAGGGAACAGAGCTGGGGAACTGACAAATATAGGGGAGGTAATAAACAGGTGATTGAGTGAGTCCAGGTGAGTCCAATATCGCTGATGCGCGTGACGAGAGAAGGCAGGTGTGTGTAAATGAAGGTGGCAGGAGTGCGTAATGCACGGCAGCTTGGCTCTCTCGAGCGCCAGGGGGGAAGAGAGGGAGCAGGCGTGACAGTACCCCCCTCCCCCCCTCTAGGGGCGCCATCCGACGTCCCACCTGGGCGAACCGGCCGAGACATGGGCGCTGGGCACTCCCCACGAACCGGCAGGGGCGTGGGAGCCTGGCGAGCAGACTGAGGCATAGGAGCCTGACGATCCGGCTGAGGCAAGGACTCCTGTCGATCTCGCTGAGGCTTGGGAGCCCGATGATCCGGTGGAGCATGGCGTGGGATGGAAACCTGCTGAGCCAACCGAGGCAAGGAAACCTCTTGAGCCAGCTAGGACGTGGAAGCCCGACGAGCTGGCTAGGCACCCCCGGATCCATCGGCGGCGGAATCCAAACCCGACGTCACCAACAAAACAAAAAAAACTCCTGGCCCGGCTGGGCGAACAAGACCTGACGATCCGGCTGAGGCCCGACGTGGGATGGGCGCCTTCCAAGCCAACCGGGGCAAGGAAACCTCTCGAGCCAGCAAGGGCGTGGAAGCCCGACAAGCTGGCTAGGCACCCCCGGGTTCCATCGGCGGCGACCCAGGGCCGACGTCACAACCAACCGGAACGCCAGTACTCCCCGATGCTTCGTGTGATGGCTGCTGCATTCTGTCAAGGGATGACGCTGGAGAGGAGAAGCAGGTACAGGGAGTCAAACATTTAATAGGGAACGGACATAGAACGAGACAGGACAGCGTCAGCACACGTTATCACAGACAAATTACAATCAATGCAGCAGCAGGGAACAGAGCTGGGGAACTGGCAAATATAGGGGAGGTAATAAACAGGTGATTGAGTGAGTCCAGGTGAGCCCAATATCGCTGACGCCCGTGACGAGGGAAGGCAGGGGTGTGTAAATGAAGGTGGTAGGAGTGCGTAATGCAGGGCAGCGGGAGCAGGCGTGACAGTACCCCCCTCTGAAGGTGGTAGGAGTGCGTAATGCAGGGCAGCGGGAGCAGGCGTGACAGTACCCCCCTCTGAAGGTGGTAGGAGTGCGTAATGCAGGGCAGCGGGAGCAGGCGTGACAGTACCCCCCTCTGAAGGTGGTAGGAGTGCGTAATGCAGGGCAGCGGGAGCAGGCGTGACAGTACCCCCCTCTGAAGGTGGTAGGAGTGCGTAATGCAGGGCAGCGGGAGCAGGCGTGACAGTACCCCCCTCTGAAGGTGGTAGGAGTGCGTAATGCAGGGCAGCGGGAGCAGGCGTGACAGTACCCCCCTCTGAAGGTGGTAGGAGTGCGTAATGCAGGGCAGCGGGAGCAGGCGTGACAGTACCCCCCTCTGAAGGTGGTAGGAGTGCGTAATGCAGGGCAGCGGGAGCAGGCGTGACAGTACCCCCCTCTGAAGGTGGTAGGAGTGCGTAATGCAGGGCAGCGGGAGCAGGCGTGACAGTACCCCCCTCTGAAGGTGGTAGGAGTGCGTAATGCAGGGCAGCGGGAGCAGGCGTGACAGTACCCCCCTCTGAAGGTGGTAGGAGTGCGTAATGCAGGGCAGCGGGAGCAGGCGTGACAGTACCCCCCTCTGAAGGTGGTAGGAGTGCGTAATGCAGGGCAGCGGGAGCAGGCGTGACAGGAACAGGAATGGAGAAATACGATTTATTTATTTCAGCATCTTGAGAGAATGTGAATGTGCAGTTAGGGACCGTCTGTAAAGGTGCTATCTTTATCAGCATCATAACAGCTGATAGTATTTCAACCACATAAAATATGCATCCAAGCAGAACTGAAATCTTATCAGAAACATGTTGGGTCGTTTTCACAGATTTCTATTTCCTTACAACTGGTCAATTTTTTGCACATAAAATCTTTCCATTTTTTTGTTGTTGTTGTTATTGCATTTTCTCCCTGGTCCCTAAATGTCTTCGCTCCGTTACAGAGGCAGAGATAGCGAAGATGTTTCTATAGTGAAGAGGCTGGCATCTTCATTCCCTGGTTGTGCCAGATCCAAACAGAAGAATGGCTTAGGTTCACCTGATCCTCTATGACTGAGATGTCTTAATTCACTTTACCTATAAGGGACTCCTAACCTCCCCATTCAAATTCTTGATATGGTGATGTTTGACAGGGGCTTTCTAATGTCACATCAGTAGAGTAGGGAGAGGAATGGGGGGGGGGGGGAAGAGGTATTTATGACTGTCATTTATGACTGATACTCTTGGCCAGCATCCGGAGGGTTGCAAGTTCAAATACCTGGTCCGACGGGAAAAATCTGTCAGGAAGTGAACTGGCAACTGAAGAGTTGGTGGTATCAAATCCTAGACGCCATTGCTTACCGTTGTGCCTTTGACCAAGCACTTACACCCCCCCCCCCCCCCCACCCCCAATCTGAAGCGAAAGACTGGTGTTCATAAACAACTGAGAAACACATTGTCCTGATGAACATTGTTTTAAGTTCACTGGTTTCATACAACTGTATTGTTACTGTAATCAATCTGATTGAGATAAGATTTCACAATGAACCGCATGGGTTTAGAAAATAAAATACTGTAAATGAATTGAGATTTCACATTGTCTCTGTGCTCCGGCTACTGGTTAGATATCTAAAACATTTGAGATAACACCCACTAACCTTCCCTGTGTGTCAGTCACAGAACAAGGACCAGTGTACATCGCAAACTCTGACGGTGGCAACAACAATATGACACATGAATGGACTAACTAGAGAGAGTGTGTTAGACCGACGCTTGTCTAGACGGAGAGAGCAAGATCCTTCCCGTTATTGTTAGGTGGCATTGAGCGGCTGCAAAACAGGAAGCTATCCCTGAGGAAAAACAGAAAACAGCAGTAAACCTCTGAAGAGAAGCAGTGGGCTGTAACGCTACAGTTGGACTCTGTTTGACATTCCCTGTCCTACTACTGTACAAGCTGCTTCCACAACAAAGGCTTATACCTTATGCCATAGGGCCTTCAAATTCAAATCTGGACCTCCAAGCCAGTTCCACTGCTGATTTTCATTCTTCCCCTCTGATCACGGACTGATTTAGACCTGGGACACCAGGTGGGTGAAATTAATTATCAGGTAAAATCAGTAGTACACCAGACCTAGTGTAGGGGTAAGATTTGAATAGGTGTTGAAAGACCAAAAAACAAAGCCAGGTTGTATTGTAACAGCCCCCATTGACTTCCGTTCCTACAATATAGTGGTACTCAGTATGCTGGTGCTCACAATAACACTTCGGCTAGTGGTTACAGGCAGGTAGCCTAGTGGTTAGAGGCAGGTAGCCAAGTGGTTAGAGGCAGGTAGCCTAGTGGTTAGAGGCAGGTGGCCTAGTGGTTAGAGGCAGGTAGCCTAGTGGTTAGAGGCAGGTAGCCTAGTGGTTAGAGGCAGGTAGCCTAGTGGTTAGAGGCAGGTAGCCTAGTGGTTAGAGGCAGGTGGCCTAGTGGTTAGAGGCAGGTGGCCTAGTGGTTAGAGGCAGGTGGCCTAGTGGTTAGAGGCAGGTAGCCTAGTGGTTAGAGGCAGGTAGCCTAGTGGTTAGAGGCAGGTAGCCTAGTGGTTAAAGGCAGGTAGCCTAGTGGTTAGAGGCAGGTAGCCTAGTGGTTAAAGGCAGGTAGCCTAGTGGTTAGAGGCAGGTAGCCTAGTGTTAGAGGCAGGTAGCCTAGTGGTTAGAGGCAGGTAGCCTAGTGGTTAGAGGCAGGTAGCCTAGTGGTTAGAAGCAGGTAGCCTAGTGGTTAGAGGCAGGTAGCCTAGTGGTTAGAGGCAGGTAGCCTAGTGGTTAAAGGCAGGTAGCCTAGTGGTTAGAGGCAGGTAGCCTAGTGGTTAGAGGCAGGTAGCCTAGTGGTTAGAGGAAGGTGGCCTAGTGGTTAGAGGCAGGTAGCCTAGAGGTTAGAGGCAGGTAGCCTAGTGGTTAGAGGCAGGTAGCCTAGTGGTTAGAGGCAGGTAGCCTAGTGGTTAGAGGCAGGTAGCCTAGTGGTTAGAGGCAGGTAGCCTAGTGGTTAGAGGCAGGTAGCCTAGTGGTTAAAGGCAGGTAGCCTAGTGGTTAGAGGCAGGTAGCCTAGTGGTTAAAGGCAGGTAGCCTAGTGGTTAGAGGCAGGTAGCCTAGTGTTAGAGGCAGGTAGCCTAGTGGTTAGAGGCAGGTAGCCTAGTGGTTAGAGGCAGGTAGCCTAGTGGTTAGAAGCAGGTAGCCTAGTGGTTAGAGGCAGGTAGCCTAGTGGTTAGAGGCAGGTAGCCTAGTGGTTAGAGGCAGGTAGCCTAGTGGTTAGAGGAAGGTGGCCTAGTGGTTAGAGGCAGGTAGCCTAGAGGTTAGAGGCAGGTAGCCTAGTGGTTAGAGGCAGGTAGCCTAGTGGTTAGAGGCAGGTAGCCTAGTGGTTAGAGGCAGGTAGCCTAGTGGTTAGAGGCAGGTAGCCTAGTGGTTAGAGGCAGGTAGCCTAGTGGTTAGAGGCAGGTAGCCTAGTGGTTAGAGGCAGGTAGCCTAGTGGTTAGAGCATTGGACTAGTAACCGAAAGGTTGCAGGATTGAATCCCCGAGCTGACATGGTAAAAATCTGTCCTTCTGAACAAGGCAGTTAACCCACTGTTCCCCGGTAGGCTGTCATTGAAAATAAGAATTTGTTCTTAACTGACTTGCCTAGTTAAATAAAGGTAAAAATAGAATCCATGTGAGTTGCAGACTCGGTCTCGACCTTTAAGTCTTTACTGAAGACTCATCTCTTCAGTAGGTTCTTTGATTGAGTGTAGTCTGTCCCAGGGGTGTGAAGGTGAACGGCAAGGCACTGCCTCTGATCTATTACGGGGGCTGAATCACTGGCTAGTGCAGTCCCTAGGAGGGGTGCATCACGTCTTGCCAGGATTTTTTTTCTCGCAAATACTCGACTTGAGTGGGTTGAGTGATTGACGTGATCATCCTGTCCGGTTTTGCACCACATCAGGCTTGTGCGGTGGGGGGAGATATTCTTGGGTTCAGCCTTGTCGCAGGGTAGTGTTGATGGTCTGTTGATATCCCTCTAGTGGTGTGAGGGCTGTGCTTTGGCAAAGTGGTTAGGGGTTATATCCTGCCTGGTTGGCCCTGTCCGGGGTTATCGTTGGACGGGGCCAGTGTCCCCCCCCCCCCCCCCCCCCCCACCCTGTCTCAGCCTCCAGTATCTATGCTGCAATAGCCTATGTGCTGGGGGGGCTAGGGTCAGTCTGTTCTATCTGGTGAAATTCTCCTGTCTTATCTGGTGTCCTGTGTGAACTTAAGTGTGCTCCCTCTAATTTGCTCTCTTCTCCCGGAGAACCTGAGCCCTAGAACCATACCTCAGGACTACCTGGCCTGATGACTCCTGGCTGTCCACAGTCCACTTGGTCATGCTGCTGCTCCAGTTTCAACTGTTCTGCCAGCGGCTATGGAACCCTGACCTGTTCACCAGATGTGCTACCTTATCCCGGACATGCTATTTTTGACTCTCTCTCCCTCTTCCTCTCTACCGCACCTGCTGTCTTGACCTCTGAATGCTCGGCTATGAAAAGCCAAGTGACATTTACTCCTAAGGTGCTGACTTATCGCACCCTCTATATCCATTGTGACTTTTATTCAACCCTGTTGGTCATCTATGAACGTTTGAACACCTTGAAGAATGATCTGGCCTTAATGGCCATGTACTGTTATAATCTCCACCAGGCACAGCCAGTAGAGGACTGACCACCCCTCAGAGCCTGGTTCCTCTCTATCCAGTACAGCCAGTAGAGGACTGGCCACCCCTCAGAGCCTGGTCACTCTCTACCCAGTACAGCTAGTAGAGGACTGGTCATCCCTCAGAGCCTGGTTCCTCTCTATCCAATACAGCCAGTAGAGAACTGGCCACCCCTCAGAGCCTGGTCACTCTCTACCCAGTACAGCTAGTAGAGGACTGGTCATCCCTCAGAGCCTGGTTCCTCTCTATCCAGTACAGCCAGTAGAGAACTGACCACTCCTCAGAGCCTGGTCACTCTCTACCCAGTACAGCTAGTAGAGGACTGGTCATCCCTCAGAGCCTGGTTCCTCTCTAGGTTTCTTCCTAGGTTCCTGCCTTTCTAGGGAGGTTTTTCCTAGCCACTGTGCCCTTACACCTGCATTGCTTGCTGTTTGGGGTTTTAGGCTGGGTTTCTGTACAGCACTTTGTGACATCAGCTGATGTAATAAAGGCTTTATAAATACATTTGATTGATTGATATTTGTGGTGACGAAAACACTTCAGGTCAGATGAAGCATCAGAAGCCTCTTATCAGTAGGCTCAGGAGCATGAAACACCAAAGACTTGCCCATTCTTGAGAGTTTATCAAAAGTATGTGGACACCCCTTCAAATTAGTGGATGAGGCTATTTTAGTCACATCTGTTGCTGACAGGTGTATAAAATCAAGCCCACAGCCATGCAATCTCCATAGACAAACATTGGCAGTAGAATGGCCCTTACTGAAGAGCTCAGTGACTTCTAATGTGGCACCGTCATAGGATGCCACCTTTCCAACAAGTCAGTTCGTCAAATTGCTACATTGCTAGATCTGCCCCGGTCAACAGTAAGTGCTGTTATTGTGAAGTGGAAACGTCTAGGAGCAACAACGGCTCAGCCGCTAAGTGGTAGACCAAACAAGCTTACAGAACGGGACCACCGAGTGCTGAAACACGTAGTGCGTAAAAATCGCCTGTCCTCGGTTGAAACACTCACTACCGAGTTCCAAACTGCCTCTGGAAGCAACGTCAGGACAAGAACTGTTCATCAGAAGCTTCATGAAATGGGTTTCCATAGCTGTAAAGTTTGGTGAAGGAGGAATAATGGTCTGGGGCTGTTTTTCATTGGTTTGGCATAGGCCACTTAGTTCCAGTGACGGGAAATCTTAATGCTACAGCATACAATGACATTCTAGACGATTCCGTGCTTCCAACTTTGTGACAACAGTTTGGGGAAGGTCCTTTCCTGTTTCAGCATGACAATTCCCCCGTGCACAAAGCGAGGTCCATACAGAAATGGTTGGTCAAGATCGGTGTGGAAGAACGTGACTGGCCTGCATAGAAACCTGACCTCAACTCCATCGAACATCTTTGAGATTAATTGGAACGACTGCAAGCTAAGCCTAATCGCCCAACATCATTGCCCAACCTCAATAATGCTCTTGTGGCTGAATGGAAGCAAGTCCCCTCAGCAATATTCCAACATCTTGTGGAAAACCTTCCCAGAAAAGTGGAGGCTGTTATAGCAGCAAAGGGGGGACCAACTTCATATTAATGCCCATGATTTTGGAATGATTAGCAGCTGTCCACATACTTTTGGTAATGTAGAGTATATATGTACAGTATATATATATACAATATATATATATACAGTGGGGCAAAAAAGTATTTAGTCAGCCACCAATTGTGCAAGTTCTCCCACTTAAAAATATGAGAGGCCTGTAATTTTCATCATAGGTACACTTCAACTATGACAGACAAAATTAGAAAAAAAGTCCAGAAAATCACATTGTAGGATTTTTAATGAATTTATTTGCAAATTATGGTGGAAAATAAGTATAAGTACACAGAGATGTGCTGTTCTGTTGAAGTGAGCTGATAAGAGCCTTGTGTAAACATACAAATTCAACACAGTCGTATATAAGACAGTCACAGTCTGCCCCCTGGTGGCCATTGGTTACATTTTTATAGTGACATTTCCCTTTTAAGCAAAATGTAGGGGGTATTGGGGTCCTGGCTGGAAGGGATCCAGCTTTTTGACAAATTAATGTCAGAAGTAGAACATTTTTGCACTAACCCTAACCCTTTCCCTAACCTTAACCTAATTCTCCTAACCTGCTAAGTTAATAGACCCTAACCTGTATTTTTCTTTGGTCTCAAGTATTTTTTGACAATCATTAGATACACATTTCACGTGGAAAGTCAAGTCAACATAACATTTGCCCAAATAGCATACTTTTTCTTTTACCCACTCGGCCCTCCGTCGAATGAGTTTGACACGTAGATTAGGTTTTAATAATGGACAATATACTACAGCATCTGCAGTACATTTAGCCTTGATTTCAACTCTCTCTCTTTGTTGCCCCTGGGCTTGTTGAGTTCTTCTCCTTCCACAACCTCTTCTGCAAAAATGTTATGCTTTTAGCTTTATCCCCCCCTCCAAAACCCATCTCACCAGGTGCAGCATGCCTGTAATCTCTCTGGACTTGCTAGAGAAAGAGCGACCTGATAATGGGGTTCCGACTGCTATGATTGGCCTCAGCCAAGCTCAACAATCTCCATAAGGTTTATCAACCCTACCGGAGTTACTGGAGTTACAGTCATATCCAAAATTATTGGCACCCTTGATAAAGAACGAGCAAACAAAAAAGGGCTGTATAAAATGAATACAAAATACTGAGCTACATTGTATGCTCAAAAAAGATAGGATAATTATATTTTAGATGAATACAATTGCTTAAGAGAAAAAATATTTTTAAACAACCTCACCTTGTTTTTAATACCTCACCTTGCGAGGATAAATGTTTTATGAGATTGGAGAACTCATTGGGAGGGATCTTAGACATTTCCTCCGTACACAATCTTTCCAGATCCTTGATATCCTTCCTCTAGTCTTATGGACTGCCCTCTTCACCTCAAACCAAAGGGTTTTCAATGGAGTTCCAAGTCCGGAGACTGAGATGGCAATTGCAAAAAATTTATTTTGTAGTCAATTAACTATTTGTTTGATGTGTGCCAAGTGTCAGTTCCTAACAGAGGCATCCCGTTTTGGGGGGAAGAATGTCCTGCAGCAGGGTAAAATTCATCATGCCGTTGGGCACATCTTTATCAAGGGTGCCAATACTTTTTGGACCTGACTGTACGCTGTGGTGGCAGTATGCGTCACCTGTCTCCATGACCCTGTAGGCTGAACCCGCCATGATGTTGAGACCCTATGCTCCACTAGGAGGCTGTTGAGGTCCTATGCTCCACCAGGAGGCTGTTGAGGCCCTATGCTCCACCAGGAGGATGTTGAGGCCCTATGCTCCACCAGGAGGCTGTTGAGGCCCTATACTCCACCAGGAGGCTGTTGAGGCCCTATGCTCCACCAGGAGGCTGTTGAGGTCCTATGCTCCACCAGGAGGCTGTTGAGGCCCTATACTCCACCAGGAGGCTGTTGAGGCCCTATGCTCCACTAGGAGGCTGTGGAGGCCCTATGCTCCACCAGGAGGCTGTTGAGGCCCTATACTCCACCAGGAGGCTGTTGAGGCCCTATGCTCCACCAGGAGGCTGTTGAGGCCCTATGCTCCACTAGGAGGCTGTTGAGGCCCTATGCTCCACTAGGAGGCTGTTGAGGCCCTATGCTCCACCAGGAGGCTGTTGAGGTCCTATGCTCCACTAGGAGGCTGTTGAGGCCCTATGCTCCACCAGGAGGCTGTGGAGGCCCTATGCTCCACTAGGAGGCTGTTGAGGCCCTATGCTCCACTAGGAGGCTGTTGAGGCCCTATGCTCCACTAGGAGGCTGTTGAGGTCCTATGCTCCACCAGGAGGATGTTGAGGCCCTATTCTCCACCAGGAGGCTGTTGAGGCCCTATGCTCCACCAGGAGGCTGTGGAGGCCCTATGCTCCACTAGGAGGCTGTTGAGGCCCTATTCTCCACCAGGAGGCTGTTGAGGCCCTATGCTCCACCAGGAGGCTGTTGAGGCCCTATGCTCCACTAGGAGGCTGTTGAGGCCCTATTCTCCACTAGGAGGCTGTTGAGGCCCTATGCTCCACTAGGAGGCTGTTGAGGCCCTATTCTCCACTAGGAGGCTGTTGAGGCCCTATGCTCCACTAGGAGGCTGTTGAGGCCCTATGCTCCACTAGGAGGCTGTTGAGGCCCTATTCTCCACTAGGAGGCTGTTGAGGCCCTATGCTCCACTAGGAGGCTGTTGAGGCCCTATGCTCCACTAGGAGGCTGTTGAGGCCCTATTCTCCACTAGGAGGCTGTTGAGGCCCTATTCTCCAAAAGAGAAGTATAAATGACAGCTTTTATAAATGACTCAGTGTCTTTTTTCCCGAAGCATTTGACACAACAGTTGTGTCAATATTTAGTGCCAAACAACTGTTGTGTTAAATGTGTTGTACAACCTGACAGGGTATGTGGGCAATGTGTGTTTGTTTTTCAGTTCCCTCCATCCAGCCCTCATCAAGAGTAGGAGTGAGGTGAATGATATCAAATCAAGTGTGTGTGTGTGTGTGTGTGTGTGTGTGTGTGTGTGTGTGTGTGTGTGTGTGTGTGTGTGTGTGTGTGTGTGTGTGTGTGTGTGTGTGTGTGCGCGTGCTTACATGTGTTTACATGTTACTTCAGTATGATCCTATGAACCAATCAGAAGTCAGTTGTGTCTTCCACATAAAAAACAAAAGTACATTTCATTGATAGGACCATGGGAAAGGTGGTTCCCCATAAACAATATAAACAGGTGTGTGTGTGTGTGTGTGTGTGTGTGTGTGTGTGTGTGTGTGTGTGTGTGTGTGTGTGTGTGTGTGTGTGTGTGTGTGTGTGTGTGTGTGTGTGTGTGTGTGTGTGTATGCGTTGTGTGTGAGACCAGTTCATATACTGTATGAAAAATGACCTGATTAAATAAAACTAGTTTTATGAAACCCTTGACTAAAACTGTTGAATCCCTGAAAAATATATTGTTCATTCATAGACCGATTGCTTTGTGAGGTTCAACCAACCTTTTGTCTCAGAAAGGGGGACATTGGTGAATCTGAATAGATAAAGCCTGACAAAATACTAACTCTATATCCTGTGGTTTACCAAGGGCCACTTCCAGTATGAGTGGTTTACCAAGGTCCTCTTCCACTATGAGTGGTTTACCAAGGTCCTCTTCCACTATGAGTGGTTTACCAAGGGCCTCTTCCAGTATGAGTGGTTTACCAAGGGCCTCTTCCAGTATGAGTGGTTTACCAAGGGCCTCTTCCAGTATGAAGGGTTTACCAAGGGCCTCTTCCATTATAAAGGGTTTGCCAAGGGCCTCTTCCATTATAAATGGTTTACCAAGGACCTCTTCCATTATGAAGGGTTTGCCAAGGGCCTCTTCCATTATAAATGGTTTACCAAGGACCTCTTCCATTATAAATGGTTTACCAAGGACCTCTTCCATTATAAATGGTTTACCAAGGGCCTCTTCCATTATGAGTGGTTTACCAAGGGCCTCTTCCAGTATGAAGGGTTTACCAAGGGCCTCTTCCATTATGAAGGGTTTGCCAAGGGCCTCTTCCATTATAAATGGTTTACCAAGGACCTCCTCAAGCATTACTGCCATCACCACAGCAGCCAGGTAACTGCCGATGGAAGACTCCAAGTCAAACGTACTGCAAGCCAAACATGTTGAATAGCAGGTTTATTCATAGGGTCACAGTCATCATATGACTCCCTAATGGATTCCAATGAAAACCTTGTAGACTGATATAGGAAAAATTTTATTCAAAGATGAATGTCTTTAAACTGCATTTTTCTCATGATGTATAGCATGTCTCAAATAAGTCAAGTTGGGAACAACTATGTCAGAGTCTCCCAACATGTTTAATCCATCATGTGACACCTGTCCTTATTCTCATGACAGAAAGGGCTGTGAAAACAATGAACACAATATATATTTTAGGATGTAAACCAGAAATATGAATCGCTGTTGATCCATCCTGTTCTAATCTAATGAGATGGATGTAGGGTCTTCTGGTATTTTTCCCAGTCATGGAGGACAGAAACAGCTGTGCCCCTCCCTGAAGACCACTACTGAATTGTGGGTAGGATAGGATATTGTGGTAGTACATCCATTTGACACAGGTTAGGGCTAGGCATGGTATTTCATGTCAGACTCTTCAATGCCATTTTGACCCCAAATGTTGTCAATTAACCCTTTTTAAGCTCATAGGACTTGTACAATTTTGATAGAAGGCTGAAAACATTAGCCAAATGTGTAACAAATGATAATTTCTCACTAAATATTGCCTTCTTACACAGATTACAGGCGAGGGTTAGGTGTAGTATTCCATGTCGGACTCTTAAATCCCACGTGTTAATCTTGTCATCTAATAGGAAGTATTAATTGGCCAAAACATACTTGGACCGAGGAAGTTTGCCAGTGTCTTCTAGAATACATTGAAGGCAATTAGTGATGTGTACGTCAAAATTTGAAAACAATATATGTATTATTGTCACGATTGTCGTTGGGAAAAGGAGAGGAGGACCAAGGTGCAGCGTGGTAAGTGTTCATATTTTTAATAAAACACCTGAACACTGAACAAAACAACAAAAACGACAAACGAACAGTCCTGTAAGGTAACGAAAAAACACTAAACAGAAAATAATCACCCACAACTCAAAATGGGAAAACAGGCTACCTAAGTATGGCTCTCAATCAGAGACAACGATAGACAGCTGCCTCTGATTGAGAACCATACCAGGCCAAACACATAGAAAAGGAAAACCTAGACCTACAACATAGAATACCCACCCACATCACACCCTGACCAAACTAAAAATAGAAACATACAAAGCAATCTACGGTCAGGGAGTGACAATTATTCTGGGTAGGTGTTAGAGCTGGGACATAGAGACAACATGTATTATTCTGGGTAGGAGTTAGAGCTGGGACATATAGACAACATGTATTATTCTGGGTAGGAGTTAGAGCTGGGACATATAGACAACATGTATTATTCTGGGTAGGAGTTAGAGCTGGGACATATAGACAACATGTATTATTCTGGGTAGGAGTTAGAGCTGGGACATATAGACAACATGTATTATTCTGGGTAGGAGTTAGAGCTGGGACATATAGACAACATGTATTATTCTGGGTAGGAGTTAGAGCTGGGACATATAGACAACATGTATTATTCTGGGTAGGAGTTAGAGCTGGGACATATAGACAGCATGTATTATTCTGGGTAGGAGTTAGAGCTGGGACATATAGACAACATGTATTATTCTGGGTAGGAGTTAGAGCTGGGACATATAGACAACATGTATTATTCTGGGTAGGAGTTAGAGCTGGGACATATAGACAACATGTATTATTCTGGATAGGTGTTAGAGCTGGGACATATAGACAACATGTATTATTCTGGGTAGGAGTTGGAACTGGGACATATAGACAACATGTATTATTCTGGGTAGGAGTTAGAGCTGGGACATAGAGACAACATGTATTATTCTGGGTAGGAGTTAGAACTGGGACATATAGACAACATGTATTATTCTGGGTAGGAGTTAGAGCTGGGACATATAGACAACATGTATTATTCTGGGTAGGAGTTAGAGCTGGGACATATAGACAGCATGTATTATTCTGGGTAGGAGTTAGAGCTGGGACATATAGACAGCATGTATTATTCTGGGTAGGAGTTAGAGCTGGGACATATAGACAACATGTATTATTCTGGGTAGGAGTTAGAGCTGGGACATAGAGACATGTATTATTCTGGGTAGGAGTTAGAGCTGGGACATATAGACAACATGTATTATTCTGGGTAGGAGTTAGAGCTGGGACATATAGACAACATGTATTATTCTGGGTAGGAGTTAGAGCTGGGACATATAGACAACATGTATTATTCTGGGTAGGAGTTAGAGCTGGGACATATAGACAACATGTATTATTCTGGGTAGGAGTTAGAGCTGGGACATATAGACAACATGTATTATTCTGGGTAGGAGTTAGAGCTGGGACATATAGACAACATGTATTATTCTGGGTAGGAGTTAGAGCTGGGACATATAGACAACATGTATTATTCTGGGTAGGAGTTAGAGCTGGGACATATAGACAACATGTATTATTCTGGGTAGGAGTTAGAGCTGGGACATAGAGACAACATGTATTATTCTGGGTAGGAGTTAGAGCTGGGACATATAGACAACATGTATTATTCTGGGTAGGAGTTAGAGCTGGGACATATAGACAACATGTATTATTCTGGGTAGGAGTTAGAGCTGGGACATAGAGACAACATGTATTATTCTGGGTAGGAGTTAGAGCTGGGACATAGAGACAACATGTATTATTCTGGGTAGGAGTTAGAGCTGGGACATATAGACAACATGTATTATTCTGGGTAGGAGTTAGAGCTGGGACATAGAGACAACATGTATTATTCTGGGTAGGAGTTAGAGCTGGGACATATAGACAACATGTATTATTCTGGGTAGGAGTTAGAGCTGGGACATATAGACAACATGTATTATTCTGGGTAGGAGTTAGAGCTGGGACATATAGACAACATGTATTATTCTGGGTAGGAGTTAGAGCTGGGACATATAGACAACATGTATTATTCTGGGTAGGAGTTAGAGCTGGGACATATAGACAACATGTATTATTCTGGGTAGGAGTTAGAGCTGGGACATATAGACAGCATGTATTATTCTGGGTAGGAGTTAAAGCTGGGACAAATAGACAACATGTATTATTCTGGGTAGGAGTTAGAGCTGGGACATATAGACAACATGTATTATTCTGGGTAGGAGTTAGAGCTGGGACATATAGACAGCATGTATTATTCTGGGTAGGAGTTAGAGCTGGGACATATAGACAACATGTATTATTCTGGGTAGGAGTTAGAGCTGGGACATATAGACAGCATGTATTATTCTGGGTAGGAGTTAAAGCTGGGACAAATAGACAACATGTATTATTCTGGGTAGGAGTTAGAGCTGGGACATATAGACAACATGTATTATTCTGGGTAGGAGTTAGAGCTGGGACATATAGACAACATGTATTATTCTGGGTAGGAGTTAGAGCTGGGACATATAGACAACATGTATTATTATGGGTAGGAGTTAGAGCTGGGACATATAGACAACATGTATTATTATGGGTAGGAGTTAGAGCTGGGTTTATGGACAACAATCCGTATCATAATAAATTGCCTGAATTGATGTGAAAATTATAAATAGAAGTATAAGTTTATAACATCAATGTGGACCCCAGTTTTTATTTATTATCCTTTAAACTGCTTCTACTAGTTTGATGGTTGTAGGCATCAATTCTCCCCTTAACAAATCACCCATATTAGCAAAATTATTTCATTTCAAACTTCACATTTCTCTAGTATAGGCTACTTATCATAATGAACGATATCAGTAAAATGCCTGCCCATAAGTGATTGGTATGGTTGGAGTCGATAATTTTCGGTTTATCATCCCAGCTCTTAGCAGTAGTCCTGTGATGTACTGGTATTAATCCGCTTGCTATCAGTTAATGGTTAAATCCATGCTTTTCTCCTGGATGTAAGTCGTTGATCTTCCTGCACTAAAGTATCACCATTCACTCCAGGAGACATATGAGCCGACTAGGTGAAAAATCTGTAGATGTGCCCTTGAGCAAGGCACTTAACCCTAATTGGTCCTGTAAATCGCTCTGGATTAGAGCATCTGCTAAATGACTACAATGTAAACGTGTAAATACCACTCCAGCTAAAAACAGCCGCTGTGTGTGAACCACTAAATATGCATAACAAAATATGGAGAGTGAAATATGGAGCCACTAGAAATCTCCATGACGAAACAATGCCCTCCTCAGGCAGAACATTCAGGTAAACAATGACCCTCCTCAGGCAGAACATTCAGGTAAACAACGCCCTCCTCAGGAAGAACATTCAGGTAAACAATGACCCTCCTCAGGCAGAACATTCAGGTAAACAATGACCCTCCTCAGGCAGAACAGTCAGGTAAACAAACGACCCTCCTCAGGCAGAACAGTCAGGTAAACAAACGACCCTCCTCAGGCAGAACAATCAGGTAAACAAACGACCCTCCTCAGGCAGAACAATCAGGTAAACAAACGACCCTCCTCAGGCAGAACAATCAGGTAAACAAACGACCCTCCTCAGGCAGAACAGTCAGGTAAACAAACGACCCTCCTCAGGCAGAACATTCAGGTAAACAATGACCCTCCTCAGGCAGAACAGTCAGGTAAACAAACAACCCTCCTCAGGCAGAACAGTCAGGTAAACAACGCCCTCCTCAGGCAGAACATTCAGGTAAACAATGACCCTCCTCAGGCAGAACAATCAGGTAAACAATGACCCTCCTCAGGCAGAACAGTCAGGTAAACAAACGACCCTCCTCAGGCAGAACAATCAGGTAAACAATGACCCTCCTCAGGCAGAACATTCAGGTAAACAATGACCCTCCTCAGGCAGAACATTCAGGTAAACAATGACCCTCCTCAGGCAGAACAATCAGGTAAACAAACGACCCTCCTCAGGCAGAACAATCAGGTAAACAAACGACCCTCCTCAGGCAGAACAGTCAGGTAAACAAACGACCCTCCTCAGGCAGAACAATCAGGTAAACAAACGACCCTCCTCAGGCAGAACAGTCAGGTAAACAAACAACCCTCCTCAGGCAGAACATTCAGGTAAACAATGACCCTCCTCAGGCAGAACAGTCAGGTAAACAAACAACCCTCCTCAGGCAGAACAGTCAGGTAAACAACGCCCTCCTCAGGCAGAACATTCAGGTAAACAATGACCCTCCTCAGGCAGAACAATCAGGTAAACAATGACCCTCCTCAGGCAGAACAGTCAGGTAAACAAACGACCCTCCTCAGGCAGAACAATCAGGTAAACAAACGACCCTCCTCAGGCAGAACATTCAGGTAAACAATGACCCTCCTCAGGCAGAACAGTCAGGTAAACAAACGACCCTCCTCAGGCAGAACAGTCAGGTAAACAAACGACCCTCCTCAGGCAGAACAGTCAGGTAAACAAACGACCCTCAGGCAGAACAGTCAGGTAAACAAACGACCCTCCTCAGGCAGAACATTTTTCGTCTGTGATTCGTTGTTTCCCTGTTTGCTACTCAAAGATATTTTACTTATTAAATAGACATAATTTACTGCAATACACTGCAGAACCTTCACAGACCCACTGTAAAATGAGAGGCCTGGCTCCGTAATAATGTGTCCTAGTGCATGAGTAATAACATGCTTAGCTCCGCCCATTGGGGCGTGGTTTACAGAGTAAACTTTAAAATAATATGCGTGTCTAACATCTTGACACGGTTGTCAGTTATCTCACCACACCGGCAGTGAGTATGCACACAATAATATCATCATTGTGAATAGTCAGATAAATATAGCAGTTCGATTGAAACGTTTACATGCTTTGCAAGAAGAACAATTTCCCTAATAATCTTGTTTACATGGACACATCTGAAATCAGGCTACCTGATCCTGTTTCCATGGACACATCTGAAATCAGGCTACCTGATCCTGTTTCTATGGACACATCTGAAATCAGGCTACCTGATCCTGTTTCCATGGACATATCTGAAATCAGGCTACCTGATCCTGTTTCCATGGACACATCTGAAATCAGGCTACCTGATCCTGTTTATATGGACACATCTGAAATCAGGCTACCTGATCCTGTTTCCATGGACACATCTGAAATCAGGCTACCTGATTCTGTTCCCACGGACACATCTGAAATCAGGCTACCTGATGGATTTTGACATATGCACAAAAATCGACAAACAAAATAAACGTTCAACCACAGAAACCATGTTATTTTGGGGGGGAAATTCTATTTGATTCTGAGTTCGGACATATAAAGTTTGTATGTGAAATCGTTTTCCGAAATCACTAGCGTATAAGCATAGAGGGAGGCTGACACTTCTAGTGCTGGCACATGGTCAAACACACCCTTGCAGTTGACGTAGCCTCACTAGAGTAAATCCGTATGAATTCAATCACTTTTTTGACAGCACCCCCTTTTTAATTTGAACGAAACCTTCCATACACATTTGTCCATTGTAGAAATGCTCAGAAATATTTTTTGGGGGGGGGATACCTGAATGCTAAAAACACTCAAGAGATAAACATTTAAGCATACCGTGCCATACCATGACACATCCACATCTTCATCACTGGAAAAGATAAAAGGTTCAGATTTATATCATTTTAAAGCTTTTATTTTGTAACTTCTGGAAAACAAACTATAACATCAATTACTTGATGTCCACATCACTAAGGAATTATCATGGTCCACACACATCAATACAGTTGTGAAGAGGGCACTAGAACACCTCGTCGCCCTCAGGAGGCTGAAAATACTTTTTATGGGGCATCATGATTCTCAAAATGTTATACAGCTGCATCACCGCTTGGTATGGAAACTGTTTGGCATCCGACACACAAAGGCGCTACAGAGGGTAGTGCGTATGGCCCAGTACATCACTGGGGTCAAGCTTCCTCCTATCCAGAACATCTATACCAGGCGGTGTCACAGGAAGACAATGAAAATTGTCAAAGACTCCAGCCACCCAAGTCATAGACTATTTTATCTGCTACCTCACAGCAAGCGGTACCGATGCACCAGGTCTGGACCCAACAGGACCCTGAATAGCTTCTAATCCCAAGCCATACGACTGCTAAATAGTTAGTTAAATAGTTAACCAATAGCTACCTGGACAGTCTGCATTGACCCTTTTTGCACTAACCTTTTTGACTCATCACATATGCTGTTGTTACTGTTTATTATCTGTCCCGTTGCTTAGTCACTTTATCCCTTCCTATATGTACATATCTACCTCAACTATCTCGTACCCCTACACATCGACTCGGTACTGATACTCAGTTTATATAGCCAAGTTATCGTTACTCATTGTGTATTTACTATTCCTTTCATTATTACTTGTTATTGTATTTCTATGTTTCTTCTTGCATTGTTGGGATGGTCCAGTAAGTAAGCATTTCACTGTTAGTCTACACCTGTGTTTATGAAGCATCTGACAAAATACAATTTGATTTGAGACCATAGACAAAGACACAACATTCTCTTGAATAGTGTGGTGAAAAGAAGGAGTCTACCATGTCCAGAAGCGACTTCCTCATTCATTTCCTGTATTTAGGGTTCACTCAAACATCATTTTAAGCTTTGTTTTACTATTGATATTCGGGATTGTATATCGATTTGCTTTGCTTCAATATAAGTCATCGGATTTATTATTTTCAGCAGCTAGGTTTCCATCTAATTGGCGACAGAATATTCTAAAACCAGCATAAAACCAATATGCGCATTCCCCCCCAGAGATGTGTTTCCTTCAAGCTGACTTGTTGCAGATAAAAGGCTGTGCGTGATGACATACCTTTTGCGGTTAAAATTGCCATGTACCGGATAAAAAAAAACACATGGAAAGTGGGTTTCCATCTCATTTTCAACTCTACTGATGGTTTTCTCACACACAAATGTTGAGTAATATAACGAGTGAGCCCACTCTGGTATTGGCACATGCGCTCTAGCCAACAGCGCTATCTGCGGGCGGTTGGCTAAAGAAGAACACGTCTAGCCTACATGATGACGTTATTATTATGGACAAAAGAGCTAGATTATTTTTAATTGTGAAACGGCAGCCAAGCATCGATTATCATGTAACCAAGATAAGACCCCCGATATTTATTGGAAAGGAGCATCAAGATCAAACCTTTTATTTTCACCACCATTTATTTAATCTGTAGCCTAATAAACTGCATGTTTTCCCGAAGAGTCGCAGTGGGAAGACTACACAACATGTCATCGTGTGACTCGAGGTTTACTTCAATATGATGGTTATTATATCAACGTTTGAGCATTAATGCATTTCCGCCGTCACTTCTCCCATAATTCACTTTACCGTCACTAAAAGATCCCACCTCTTCTAACGTATTTTGTTTTGTCGACATTTGGAAAGTTTACCGACAAAATGTTCTGTTTACATCAAGAATGTTATTACATTTTCTACTCTACTCGCATAAAAAGGTTGGATGGAAACCTGGTTAGTCTCTAAATTGTTTATGGTTAGTCTCTAAATTGTTCAATCAAACTTTTCGCCGCAAACTCCTGATATCAGGACCTAAAAACTACAATCCATCTCCTGAATTAGCCTAGTTGGTGCACATCCACACTAGGCCCGAGCTCATTTCCCCCAGTTTTCCCTGGCTAAACTAGTCTTCACTAGTTACCGCAGCCACAAAGTCATAATTATCGCTACTCCACCTATTTCTACAATGTATCTTCTTAAAATCTGATTTTAAACCCAAAACACACTGCTAACCTTATGCCTAACCTTTTTGTTTTCATGGATTTCTAAAATATAGTCCATTTTGACTTTGTGGCTGTGGTAACTAGTGACAACCCTAAACTAGCTGGCTAGCTGAACTATGCTAGTTTTCACCCTCATTGCTAAACTTAATAAATACTGCAACCTTAACTACAAGTCCTCTGCTAGTTATACAATCATGTAACTAAGACATTTGCTGGAAAGAAACTTAAATGATGTATTGTTTTATTGAATAGTCATGACTGGTTCGAGATATCGTTCATAAAATGACGGTGGTGAAGGATATCACTAGCTAGGTTTCCATCACATTTGTGACAGATAATTCATGCTAATATCCTAAAATCTGCATAAAACTTGGCTCATCGCACTCTAGCGACTCCTTGTGGCAGTCCGGGCGCCTGCAGGCTGACTTCGGTAGTCAGTTGAACAGTGTTTCCTCCGACACATTGGTGCAGCTGGCTTCCGAGTTAAGCGGGCGGGTGTTAAGGAGCTTTGTTTTGGAGGATGCATGACTCGACCTTCGCCTCTCCCGAGCCCGGAGGATGCATGACTCGACCTTCGCCTCTCCCGAGCCCGGAGGATGCATGACTCGACCTTCGCCTCTCCTGAGCCCGGAGGATGCATGACTCGACCTTCGCCTCTCCTGAGCCCAGAGGATGCATGACTCGACCTTCGCCTCTCCCGAGCCCGTTGGGGAGTTGCAGCGATGAGACAAGATCTAAAAATTGGGGAGAAAAAGAGGGTAAAATACAAATAATAAAACAAATATAATTAATAAAAAAATGTAATAACTATAAAAAATAAATGGCTTTCCCTGGCGTGACGTTTTGATAACCATGCAAATCTCTCTAGGACATGGTGACTTTTATTAATATATTCGGCTCTATTTATCCCCCCAAAATTAAACGCTAATTAGCTGCTAATGTAACGGATGTGAAATGGCTAGCTAGTTAGCGGGTACGCGCTACTAGCGTTTCAATCAGTTACGTCACTTGCTCTGAAACCTACAAGTAGTGTTTCCCCTTGCTCTGCAAGGGCCGCGGCTTTTGTGGAGCGATGTTGCAGAGCGATGGGTAACGACGCTTCGTGGGTGACTGTTGTTGATGTGTGCAGAGGGTCCCTGGTTCGCGCCCGGGTCGGGGCGAGGGGACGGTTTAAAGTTATACTGTTACACTAACGTGGCTATCATAAAGAACTACAAATGCCATGATGATCGGGATGAGACTGCCAAATCGAGGCAAAAGTATGAATCTCTCTGGATTAACTATCTAATGTTAGCTAAACGTAGTAATTAATACATTGGTTATACTGTATGTCTTTAAATGGACAATTTTGTGAACTGTCATGTGCAAGTTTTAAATTGACACAATTCCTGTTAGGGAAGGTGTCAGCGAGAGAAGACATGCAGGAGCTTGCTGGGATATGCGCAATGTCTACTTTAAAGCTAACTGGTATTCTTGAACCTGAGAGTAAACAGAGCCGAATATATTGATAAAAGTCACCTTGTCTGAGAGAGATTTGCATGGTTGTCCGAGAGAGATTTGCATGGTTATCAAAACATCATGCCAGGGTAAGACTACCCGAAACAAAGACCTTATTTTAAGTGTTTCTAAAATCCCCTGTTGGAAAAATGAATGGTAGAAAAACGACTGTAACCATATCTGTTTGACCGCTAGGTTTTATGGGTATTATGACACCTCAACTCTGGGGCTCTTTAGACGTAGCTGGACGTTTCTGAACTGTGACAAACCGGCAACCTCACCCAGCTCGGCTCGATGAGATATAGTGATTTTGCCAACACAGCCCGATTTATAAACTGTTATCAACGGACTATAATATTTGTTAATTAAATCGGACTTCATTAATATGAGTAATCCACGAATGTCACCAGTTAATGAACACGATAAAACTCGAGATATAGCAAGTCTATAGATCACAATGACTACAATGAATGGCTAAATGAATTCCGGACATTAAGGGTCTTCCTCACTGATGTATAATGAGAACGGGACTTCCTCCTCGGGATAGAGAGCAGAGCAGAGCAAACAAATGAAAATAATATCGCGAGTGATTTAGGGATAAAATGAAGCCTAAGTAATGGTAGCTCATTATTGTATTTTTTTTCACCCACAATAAAAGAAAGCTGACAAAACAGTCGGTTGGGCTGTGCCCCGCCTCTTGCTACCGGAGACTCCACCATCCCACATTGCATTGCGAATGTGTTTGCTAGCATTAGCGTTTAACATTCAGTGGCGTTAGTGTTTTTGTAGGCAGGACATGTTGGTTTAGTGAATAACCTACTTTTTTTTTATATTAATAACGACTCTTAGTGTATTAGGTACAGCACACGCAAACATGGAGATCGGCACAGAGATAAGCAAGAAAATACGGGTGAGGTCATTTCGATGCTAACTATTTGTCTTATTAACTATCTAGTTAGCGTAGCTAACGCTAGCTAGCTAACGGTGCTACCTTGCTATTAGCTCAAGTGACGGTAGCTAGCTAGCTAACCTTTGAGAGAATTTGTACAAATTTACAAGCAACCCAGAAATATGCCTATTAGGCACCCAGTACTGCAACTCACATGTTGGAAGTCCACAACAGCTCTGAGGTGCCGAATAGGTGTTTTTGTAAATTTTTATTTAGACCTTTTGTTTAGAAGTAACGTTAGCTAACTACATACCGGAGGTAACGGTGGTAAATAATGATAGCTAAGGTTAGTTGCTCTGCAAAACTCCATATTGGGTGAGTAACGAACACATTTTGACATTAACTCTTGCAGAACTGTAGCTTTGGGACCCAACATCGGGAGTGTGTAGAATGGGAGTTTGAATCGGAGCTTTCTGGCCGTAAATTGGGTTTCTAACGCACATATACTGGTTCAGCTATGGCTGAATTTAATATTTCAGTTTATTACCCAAACAGAGGTGGGGAATATAAACTGTTACTGTTTCTACTGCTGATTGCTGCTTTACCTTTTCAACCGGTACTGGTACCTCGTAGCTAAGTTGTTTTCTGGCCCAAGGCTAGCAATTGACAATATATTGTTATTTTCTTCCAGGCTGCTATCAAGGGAAAACTTCAAGAACTCGGTGCCTATGTTGGTAAGTGTGAATATTGACATCAGCTTCTGATCTGCAGCAATTAATCTGACTGCTGTTGACATTAGAAATATATATATAAAAATACTATTATAATATTTCTATGGATGTTGACCTTCTACCGAGGGTTCTAGAATATAATACGTTCTTCTGATTGTTCTCTCTTCCCCCAGACGAAGAGTTACCAGACTATATCATGGTGATGGTGGCCAACAAGAAGACTTCACAGCAGATGTCTGATGACCTGTCCCTCTTCCTCGGCAACAATACCATCAAGTTTACTGTCTGGTACGTATGCAACCAGCTAGGCCTGGTCCCAGAAACTCTAAAGTCATCATCTTGCTGTTTGGCAGCTACAGCAAGTGTCTTGAGAGGATTGTTTGGGTGTAACTTTGTATTTTCTATTTCAATGGTTCTAAGTATGGTGTGTTGTTGTTACAGGTTACATGGAGTCCTGGAGAAGCTGAGGTCTGTGGCTGTAGGTAAGTTCAGGTTACATGGAGTCCTGGAGAAGCTGAGGTCAGTGGCTAAGTTCCAGTGACCACAAAGGAGTACCAGCTCCCTAGCTGAAAAGTCAAAATATACAGTATTGAACAGAGTATATCACCCTATATTTATTTAACCTTTATTTAACTAGGCAAGTCGGTTAAGAACAAATTCTTATTTACAATGACTGCCTACACCGGCCAAACCCGGACGACGCAGGGCCAATTGTGCGCCGCCCTATGGGACTCCCAATCACGACCGGATGTTATACAGCCTAGATTCGAACCAGGGACTGTAGTGGCGCCCTTTGCACTGAGATGCAGTGCTTTAGACCACTGCACCACTCGGGAGCCTGCTGCGCCACTAGATTCCCACCCTAGTGGAACAAACAACCCCTAAGAAAGGATTGTAAACAGTCTTATCAAGGCTAGGAACGTTACAACACTATAGCATAAAGTAGTCTAGCTATTTGATTATGTTGTAGAACTGGCATTGACAGTATTCTATCTCTACCCTTGTATAGCTAAATTTAAAATCTCTGTGTGTATCAAGAACCCGCGTCCCTGAGGCCTCAGCTGTACTCCGACACTGGCACCTCGTCAGGGAAGAGTGAGTGGAAGGGGGAGGAGTCAAAGGGCCTTGCGGTGTCCAGCTCACGCTCTGATAGGACAGAGGCCCGTGTGTCAAGCTCCGCCCATGAGCACAGGTAAGGGTTGATTTTCAAACATTGATTAGCTATATATTGAAAAGAAAGGCCATGCCATGTTCACTGAAATCAGCACGGTTCAGGTTGGCTTGGATCATATGCAACACACCCTTAACACATTTATTTAATTCAGAAGTAGCTCCTCAGACGAGACCTCAACACCTACATGTGGATCAATTAATTGACGTGAAGCTTCGGCATTTTATTGCAACCAAACAGGGTGAAACAGCCCAGCTCATACTCACACACACTAACATCACTGTCATTCTGTCCAGAAGGGTCTCCTCAGACAAAACCTCCTTGTCCCGCCTCACCTCCGCGGTCAAGCCCCTGATGGACCCTCCCTCCTCTGAGGCCGTCATCGACATCAAGCCCGAGCTAGACGATGACCTCATCGGCGAGGACCCCGTGGACATGGGCGTCCTCCCAGGTCGCCTGCGTGGATCCACCTCCGGAGGAGGGCGGGCATCAGCTCAGATCTACAGGCCACCCCAGGGCAGGTCCTCCTCGGGGACAGGCAGGTCGGCGGACGCCTATAGGTCCTCAGAGGGGTCCTCGGGGTCTCACAGCAGGCAGCAGCACAGCAGCTATCACCTGGACAGTAGGAGTAGCAGAGACAGCAGGACATACAGAGAGGGAGGCAGCAGCAGGGTACAGATTGTTTACTTATGACCTTTATTAAGTCAAGGGCCTTGCTCCAATACAACAAAAATGCATCCTTCCTCATTTTCTTGACATAATCAGAGATCAAGAAGTGATTTAGATTGGTGAAACCACCGTATTACTTTAATCATTCCAACCAATGAGATCTCTGATTACTTAAAGGAATGTAAGGATGCATTTCTTAATCATTTGAAAAGGATCAAACTGTCGGCAGTCAGTACGGCTTATCCCGTGTCTGTCGCCAGTCAGTACGGCTTATCCCGTGTCTGTCGCCAGTCAGTACGGCTTATCCCGTGTCTGTCGCCAGTCAGTACGGCTTATCCCGTGTCTGTCGCCAGTCAGTACGGCTTATCCCGTGTCTGTCGCCAGTCAGTACGGCTTATCCCGTGTCTGTCGCCAGTCAGTACGGCTTATCCCGTGTCTGTCGCCAGTCAGTACGGCTTATCCCGTGTCTGTCGCCAGTCAGTACGGCTTATCCCGTGTCTGTCGCCAGTCAGTACGGCTTATCCCGTGTCTGTCGCCAGTCAGTACGGCTTATCCCGTGTCTGTCGCCAGTCAGTACGGCTTATCCCGTGTCTGTCGCCAGTCAGTACGGCTTATCCCGTGTCTGTCGCCAACCATCTCTGTTCTTGTTGTCTCCAGCAGCAGGAGGAGGCTTCGAGGAAGCGCAAAGCCCCGGTGGTGAGCTCCGTGGTGCGGGTGAACCAGGCAGCAGACGGGGGTCGAGACAGTGATGAGGAGGAGGATGATGATGAGGAAGATGAAGGATACGGGGTCAAGAACCTGTCCAGCAGAGTGTCCCTGCCTTCCAAACCAGAACGCAAGTAAGGGAACGCACACCCACTATCCCTCTACCTCTGTTACTCTCCTTTCCACATGTTCATCTACTCTGTGTGTTTTGCTTCTTGTTGTGTTGACTAGCAACTCTTGATTCCAGTTAGTTAAAGTGAACATCTTAGAACAGCATCAGAACTGTTTTCAACGTCCCTCCTTTCACATTACTGGTCTGTTGGTACCCCCAGGGGTTTGTCTGTGTATTGACCCATGTCTCGGTGCGTTTCTAGACCCTCCCTGCCCCCGGCCAAACAAGCCAACAAGAACCTGCTACTGAGGGCTATGTCTGAGGCCCAGATCTCTATCAACAAGACTGCAGCCTACCCACCTAGTACGTTTCCCCTCACACTCTGTCAATCTGCCTTAAACCAAGAGTACATCTGACTATTAGAAAATTATCACCTGTAATGTGTCGTCCTGTTTATCGTGACTATTACCTATTACTGACTAAACTAATGAAAACATACTGTCAAAGGAACTAATTGAACCTGTGTTTCCCAGTACCACAGAGACAGACGGTTCCGGTGGCGCCCAGGACGCGTTCAACCGCTGACGAGATGAACGCAGCCATCCAGCTGGTTCAGGAGCACCTCCACGGCCTGGTCCCCAGGGGGCAGTCTTACACCCCCTCAGAGCCTCAGCCCCCCAGGCAGCTAGGTAAGAGCCACAGCCCCCAGGCAGCTAGGTAAGAGCCTCAGCCCCCCGGGCAGCTAGGTAAGAGCCTCAGCCCCCCGGGCAGCTAGGTAAGAGCCTCAGCCCCCCGGGCAGCTAGGTAAGAGCCTCAGCCCCCCGGGCAGCTAGGTAAGAGCCTCAGCCCCCCGGGCAGCTAGGTAAGAGCCTCAGCCCCCCGGGCAGCTAGGTAAGAGCCTCAGCCCCCCGGGCAGCTAGGTAAGAGCCTCAGCCCCCCGGGCAGCTAGGTAAGAGCCTCAGCCCCCCGGGCAGCTAGGTAAGAGCCTCAGCCCCCCGGGCAGCTAGGTAAGAGCCTCAGCCCCCCGGGCAGCTAGGTAAGAGCCTCAGCCCCCCGGGCAGCTAGGTAAGAGCCTCAGCCCCCCGGGCAGCTAGGTAAGAGCCTCAGCCCCCCGGGCAGCTAGGTAAGAGCCTCAGCCCCCCGGGCAGCTAGGTAAGAGCCTCAGCCCCCCGGGCAGCTAGGTAAGAGCCTCAGCCCCCCGGGCAGCTAGGTAAGAGCCTCAGCCCCCCGGGCAGCTAGGTAAGAGCCTCAGCCCCCCGGGCAGCTAGGTAAGAGCCTCAGCCCCCCGGGCAGCTAGGTAAGAGCCTCAGCCCCCCGGGCAGCTAGGTAAGAGCCTCAGCCCCCCGGGCAGCTAGGTAAGAGCCTCAGCCCCCGGGCAGCTAGGTAAGAGCCTCAGCCCCCCGGGCAGCTAGGTAAGAGCCTCAGCCCCCCGGGCAGCTAGGTAAGAGCCTCAGCCCCCCGGGCAGCTAGGTAAGAGCCTCAGCCCCCCGGGCAGCTAGGTAAGAGCCTCAGCCCCCCGGGCAGCTAGGTAAGAGCCTCAGCCCCCCGGGCAGCTAGGTAAGAGCCTCAGCCCCCCGGGCAGCTAGGTAAGAGCCTCAGCCCCCCGGGCAGCTAGGTAAGAGCCTCAGCCCCCCGGGCAGCTAGGTAAGAGCCTCAGCCCCCCGGGCAGCTAGGTAAGAGCCTCAGCCCCCCGGGCAGCTAGGTAAGAGCCTCAGCCCCCCGGGCAGCTAGGTAAGAGCCTCAGCCCCCCGGGCAGCTAGGTAAGAGCCTCAGCCCCCCGGGCAGCTAGGTAAGAGCCTCAGCCCCCCGGGCAGCTAGGTAAGAGCCTCAGCCCCCCGGGCAGCTAGGTAAGAGCCTCAGCCCCCCGGGCAGCTAGGTAAGAGCCTCAGCCCCCCGGGCAGCTAGGTAAGAGCCTCAGCCCCCCGGGCAGCTAGGTAAGAGCCTCAGCCCCCCGGGCAGCTAGGTAAGAGCCTCAGCCCCCCGGGCAGCTAGGTAAGAGCCTCAGCCCCCCGGGCAGCTAGGTAAGAGCCTCAGCCCCCCGGGCAGCTAGGTAAGAGCCTCAGCCCCCCGGGCAGCTAGGTAAGAGCCTCAGCCCCCCGGGCAGCTAGGTAAGAGCCTCAGCCCCCCGGGCAGCTAGGTAAGAGCCTCAGCCCCCCGGGCAGCTAGGTAAGAGCCTCAGCCCCCCGGGCAGCTAGGTAAGAGCCTCAGCCCCCCGGGCAGCTAGGTAAGAGCCTCAGCCCCCCGGGCAGCTAGGTAAGAGCCTCAGCCCCCCGGGCAGCTAGGTAAGAGCCTCAGCCCCCCGGGCAGCTAGGTAAGAGCCTCAGCCCCCCGGGCAGCTAGGTAAGAGCCTCAGCCCCCCGGGCAGCTAGGTAAGAGCCTCAGCCCCCCGGGCAGCTAGGTAAGAGCCTCAGCCCCCCGGGCAGCTAGGTAAGAGCCTCAGCCCCCCGGGCAGCTAGGTAAGAGCCTCAGCCCCCCGGGCAGCTAGGTAAGAGCCTCAGCCCCCCGGGCAGCTAGGTAAGAGCCTCAGCCCCCCGGGCAGCTAGGTAAGAGCCTCAGCCCCCCGGGCAGCTAGGTAAGAGCCTCAGCCCCCCGGGCAGCTAGGTAAGAGCCTCAGCCCCCCGGGCAGCTAGGTAAGAGCCTCAGCCCCCCGGGCAGCTAGGTAAGAGCCTCAGCCCCCCGGGCAGCTAGGTAAGAGCCTCAGCCCCCCGGGCAGCTAGGTAAGAGCCCCAGCCCCCCGGGCAGCTAGGTAAGAGCCCCAGCCCCCCGCCCCAGGCAGCTAGGTAAGAGCCACAGCCCCCCAGGCAGCTAGGTAAGAGTCACAGCCCCCCAGGCAGCTAGGTAAGAGCCCCAGCACCCCAGGTAGGACCCCCAGGCAGCTAGGTAAGAGCCACAGCACCCCAGGTAGGACCCCCAGGCAGCTAGGTAAGAGCCACAGCACCCCAGGTAGGACCCCCAGGCAGCTAGGTAAATCAGACTCCAAGGCACAATCCCAAATATCCCTATGTTCTTGTGGAGATCTGAGAGATATGTTCAATGGCGCCGGAGGAGATTGCTGCCGTTTTTACAGTCTCCTAACCAATTGTGCTATTGTAAGTTATTTTGTACATAATTTTCTGCAACTGTCATTTATGACCGAAAGGAGCTTCTAGATATCAGGACAGCGATTACTCACCTCGTACTGGACAAAGATTATTTTCTTTAACGAATCAGACCCGAAGGATTTACTTCCGACACCTGACAAGACCCAAACTCCTGTGATTCGCCAGAGATGGAGATATCGGGGACGTAGGTTTTGGGGTGCCTTGTAAGGCCTTGTAAGTGGGTAATCTGCCATTACCATCGGTCCTATTAGCCAACGTACAATCATTGGATAACAAAATAGAGCTACGATCACAAATATCCTACCAACGGGACATTAAAAACTTGAATATCTTATGTTTCATCGAGTCGTTGCTGAACGATGACATGAGTAGCATACACCTGGCTGGGTTTACGCTGCATTGGCAAGATAGAACAGCTGCCTCCGGTAAGAAGAGGGGTGGCGGTTTGTGTATATTTGTAAACAACAGCTGGTTCACGAAATCTAGTAGTAAGGAAGTCTCTAGGTTTTGCTCGCCTGAGGTAGAGTATTTCATGATAAGCTTTAGACCACATTATTTACCAAGAGTTTTTATCTATATTTTTCGTAGTTGTCTATTTACCACCACAAACCGATGCTGGCATTAAGACCGCACTCAATGAGCTGTAGAAGGCCATAAGCAAACAGGAAAAGTAGAGGCAGGTAGCCTAGTGGTTAGAGGCAGGTAGCCTAGTGGTTAGAGGCAGGTAGCCTAGTGGTTAGAGGCAGGTAGCCTAGTGGTTAGAGGCAGGTAGCCTAGTGGTTAGAGGCAGGTAGCCTAGTGGTTAGAGGCAGGTAGCCTAGTGGTTAGAGGCAGGTAGCCTAGTGGTTAGAGGCAGGTAGCCTAGTGGTTAGAGCGATGAGCCAGTAACCGAAAGGTTGCTAGATAGAATCCCCCGAGCTGACAAGGTAAAAAAAATGTGTCGTTCTGCCCCTGAACAAGGCAGTTAACCCACTGTTTCTAGGCCGTCATTGTAAATACGAATTTGTTCTTAACTGACTTGCCTAGCTAAATTAAAAAAAATCTGAGGCGGCTCTCCTAGTGGCCGGGGACTTTAATGCAGGGAAACCTAAATCTGTTTTACCTCATTTCTACCAGCATGTTAAATGTGCAACCAGAGAGGGGACAAACTGGACCACCTTTACTCCACAGACAGAGACACATACAAAGCTCTCCCTCGCTCTCCATTTGGCAAATCTGACCATAATTCTATCCTCCTGATTTGCGCTTATAAGCAAAAACTAAAGCAGGAGGTACCAGTTATTCGATCGATAAAGAAGTGGTCAGATGACGCAGATGCTAAACTACAGGACTGTTTGGCTAGCACAGACTGGAATATGTTCCGGGGTTCTTTCGATGGCAGCGTAAGAGACGCTAACCCAGACGCTTGATGCCCTACGACGAACCATCAAACAGGCAAAGCATCAATACAGGACCAAGATTGAATTGCAGTACACTGGCTCCGATGTGGCTAATGGTTAATCAAATGGCTACCCAGACTATTTGCATTGTCCCCCCCATCTCTTACGCTACTGATACTCTGTTATTATCTATGCATAGTCACTAACTCTATCTACATGTACATATAACCTCAATTACCTCGACTAACCGGTGCTCCCGCACATCGACTCTGTACCGGTACCCCCTGTATATAGCCTCGCTACTGTTATTTTACTGCTGCTCTTTAATTATTTTATTTTTTACTTAACACTTATTTTTCTTAACTGCATTGTTGTTTAAAGGGCTTGTAAGTAAGCATTTCATTGTTTTTCACCTGTTGTAATTGGCGCATGTGGCAACTAAAATTGGATTTGATTGCTATAAGCAATATTGTGTAACCTCCACCTAGCCTATCAGAGAGCAAGGTGTAGCTACTTTTATATTGAGTACACTTTTCATATCCACTCAGCTCTCCGCATAGGGTCTAGAGTTGGAATTGGAATTGGGCCCATGGTTTCTCATTGCAGAAGGAGCATGAATGTTTCAGTGTGACGTGCACTATTACAGTGAAATGCCTTTTTTTTTTTTTTTTTTGCAAGCTCCAAATCCAACAATGCAATAATAAATATTACTTGCATTGTCCTGACGATAACTGTACTGGTCTCTCCCAGTAGTTCAGTCTCGGTCCCTGGCCTCTCGGCTGCAGTTAGACGTGCCAGAAGACAACATGAGCGCACAGCACAGTGACTATTTAGGTGAGTCTGTCACATCCTAACTAGAAGTCTTTATGGATCCACCAAGGCTCCAGTGGGTTCGGATCCAGAATTTCGAAATCATGTCACGGGTCTGGGTCGGCTCTCTTGATATTATCAAATCAAATGTTATTAGTGGCGTACACACGTATTTTGCAGATGTTATCGCAGGTGCAGTGAAATGCTGATGTTTCTATATAGCTCCATCAGCAGTAATACCGAACAAAACAAATACACACAAATCCTCCAAAATAAAGACATTTTTTGAAATATCAGAACGCGCAATGTCTGAAATGCACTGAACTAAAATATAAAATGTTTGCCACAACATGGAAAGTGTTGGTCCCATGTTTCATGAGCTGAAATAAAAGATCCCAGAAATCTTACGATACGAATGAAAAGCTTATTTCTCTCAAATATTGTGCACAAATTTGTTTACATCCCTGTTAGTGAGAATTTCTCCTTTGCCAAGATAATCCATCCACCTGACAGGCGTGGCATAATCAAGAAGCTGATTAAACAGCATGATCATTACACAAGTGCACCTTGTACTGGGGACAATAAAAGGCCACTCTAAAATGTGCCGTTTTGCTTATGGTAGAGAAATTTACATTAAATTCTCTGCTAACAGCTCTTGTAGATATTCCTGCAGTCAGCATGCCAATTTCTCCCTCAACTTTTAGTGGCCTTTTATTGTCAGTATTCAGACCCCTTCACTTTTTTCCACATGTTGTTACGTTACAGCCTTATTCTAAAATGTATTAAATTGTTTTTTTTCCCCTCATCAATCTCCATGCATTACCTCATAATGACAAAGCAAAAACAGGTTTTTAGAAATGTTTGAAAATTTAAACAGATCACATTTACATAAGTATTCAGACCCTTTACTCAGTACTTTGTTGAAGCACCTTTGACAGTGATTACAACCTTGAGTCTTGGGTATGATGCTATAAGCTTGGCACACCTGTATTTGGCGAGTTTCTCCCATTCTTCTCTGCAGATCCTCTCAAGCTCTGTCAGGTTGGATGGGCAGTGTCGCTGCACAGCTATTTTCAGGTCTCTCCAGAGACGTTCGATCGGGTTCACGTCTGGGTTCAGGTCCGGGCTCTGGCTCTGGCTTGGCAACTTAGACATTCAGAAACTTGTCCTGAAGCCACTCCTGCGTTGTCTTTGCTGTGTGCTTAGGGTCGTAGTCTTGTGGAAGGTGAATCTTTGCCCTCTGGAGCAGGTTTTCATCAATGATCTCTCTGTACTTTGCTCCGTTCATCTTTCCCTCGATCCTGACTAGTCTTTCAGTCCCTGCAGCTGAAAAACATCCCCACAGCATGATGCTGCCACCACCATGCTTCACCGTAGGGATGGTATTGGCCAGGTGATGAGCGGTGCCAGGTTTCCTCCAGACGTGACGCTTGGCATTCAGGCCAAAGAGTTCAATCTTGGTTTCACCAGATCAGAGAATCTTGTTTCTCATGGTCTGAATCCTTTAGGTGCCTTTTGGCAAACTCCAAGTGGGCTGTCATATACCTTTTACTGAGGAGTGGCTTTCGTCTGGACCATAAAGGCCTGATTTGTGGAGTGCTGCAGAGATGGTTTTTCTTTCTGGAAGGTTCTCCCATCCCCACAGAGGAACTCTGGAGCTTTGTCAAAGTGACCATCGTGTTCTTGGTCACCTCCCTGACCAAGGCCCTTCTCCCCAGATTGCTCAGTTTGGCCGGGCGGCCAGCTCTAGGAGGAGTCTTGGTGGTTCCAAACTTCTTCCATTTAAGAATAATGGAGGCCACTGTGTTCTTGGGGACCTTCAATGCTGCAGAAATGTTTTGGTAACCTTCCCCAGATCTGTGCCTGGACACAATCCTGTCTCGGAGCTCTTAAGGACAATTCCTTCGACCTCATGGCTTGGATTTTGCTCTGACTCACACTGCCAACGGTGCAATGGAAACCGGATGCACCTGAGCCCAATTTCGAGTCTCATTACATGGGGTCTGAATACTTATGTAAATAAGCTATTTCTATTTGAATACATTTTCATAATGTAAACCTGTTTTCGCTTTGTCATTATGGGGTATTGTGTGTGGATGGAGGACTGTTCTGTCCAACGCTGCGTGATTAGTGCTTTTTGAGGTCGGTTCAATTAGAAAATAATTCAAAAAAATAATGGGTTTCTATAAAATACATTATGAAATAAAGACTATTTCAGATTTTTTTTAATGGAGAAGCCAAAAAATATACATTCAATTGCCAAATATTACATTGTCTCTGTCCAGGTCCACATTGGATAGACGACATCAATAGAAAAATAATTAATTACTATGAAATAATAAAATAATTTCATTTGTGTATATTTAGTTTCTCTCGCGTTACTTTATTATTTTTCATCCTTAAATTCTAATCGTTTCTCCTCGGGAAGTATCAGCCAGCCAGACAATGTTCTCTCCCTGCTCCCCATACGGTACTGTTTTTAGTCATCCTATTAGCCTAGCCTAAACATGCTGTCTGACAGAATAATTTGACTAGTTCTTCAAAATAGACTTTCAAACTCTCTATCCCTCCCTGTTGTGTACATTCCTCTCTCATACGGTCTGTGTGTATCGAACTTAAAGTAGCAGCCATAACAGAGTATCCATCTCGGTCCGACCTGGAAAGAACCGGCACAATGGATTATGGTCATTGTAGTTAATGACCACGTTTCTGCGCTGAACTAGGTTGAATATTTGCTTAGTGAAAACTACAACTACCTTCGGCCCAGCGTCCCACATAGTTCTTGATTCGATTTCTCTCATGAATGATTTGATTTCTCTCTAGAAAAACGGGCACGTTGGGCTCACAAAAATAACAACTAAATGGAATTCAAGTAATGTAGCTGACGTCGGTCAATTAGTTGTTTTTAATAACAAATAAAAACATTTACCTACATTTTGGTTAATCGCTCACCGCTACTAACACACTGGAGAGTAGGACTATTTAACTCAGGACCAACTCCTTCACGTCTGACTTTGTATAGGATTAACTAACAAAATATTGGTTTTCTCACATCATCCTTGTGTAGCTCTGGAGGTGGCTGAGGGGAGTGTTCTGAAGCCATTTGACACACGCTCCTTCATCGTGAGGAGACCTGAACTGGAGGAGGAGCTGGTTCCTGTCCGGAGCAGACTGGGACAACTGGACAAGGTGATGATGATGAACATAACATGAATTGTATCCATTTAGCCCAACAAAAAAAAAACGTTTTTCATATAAGCATGGAAATACATTTAGACTGACTGAAATCTAAGCTATTGGGGGGAGGGGGGGTTCTACTAGGCTAACATATGGAATTGTTTTAAGATGACCATGTGGCATTGTTTTAAGATGGCCATGTGGAATTGTTTTAACTTCTACTTGGTACTCATCCCGGATCCGGGAACACCCTCATCAGTAAAAAAGCTGACTAGCATAGCCTAGCATAGCGCCACAAGTAAATACTAGCTTCTAAATATCATGAAATCACAAGTCCAAGACACCAGATGAAAGATACACATCTTGTGAATCCAGCCATCATTTCCGATTTTTTTTAAAATGTTTTACAGGGAAAACACAATGTATTTCTATTAGCTAACCACGATAGCAAAAGACCCAACCGCATATTTTCACAATTTTTTTACTGCATAGGTAGCTATCACAAATTCGACCAAATAAAGATATAAATAATCACTAACCAAGAAACAACTTCATCAGATGACAGTCTGATAACATATTTATTGTATAGCATATGTTTTGTTCGAAAAATGTGCATATTTCAGGTATAAATCATAGTTTTACATTGCAGTAGTCTCACCAAAGCAGCTAGAATAACTACAGAAACCAACGTGAAATACCTAAATACTCATCATAAAACATTTATAAAAAATACACGGTGTACAGCAAATGAAAGACAAACATCTTGTGAATCCAGCCAATATTTCAGATTTTTTAAGTGTTTTACAGCGAAAACACAATATAGCATTATATTAGCTTACTACAATAGCCTACCACACAACCCCATTCATTCAACATAACGTTAGCGATAGCGAATAAACCAGCAAAAGATATAAATTTTTTCACTAACCTCCTCAAACTTCATCAGATGACAGTCCTATAACATCATATTACACAATACATATATGGTTTGTTCGAAAATGTGCATATTTAGTGGTACAATTCGTGGTTGAACAATGTGAATAAGTAGCCAAAATTCAAAATTTGTCCGGAGATATCTTGGAGAGGCACCTAATCTAATCATAAACTTGACTTAAAAAATACAGGTTGGACAGCAAATTAAAGATACACTAGTTCTTAATGCAACCACTGTTAGATTTTTGAAAATAACGTTACTACGACATACAGCTTACGTTATAGCGAGACAGCGCCGAAATTAATGCTGGAATATTAGTCTAAACATTTTCGACAGAAATACGAATTAACATCATAAATTGTTCCTACTATTTGATGAGCTTCCATCAGAATCTTTTACAAGTTGTCCTTTGTCCAGAATAATCGTTGTCCGGTTGTAGAATGTCGTCTTCATCTGTGGAATTAGCTAACAAAGCTAGCCATGCCGCACAGAAGTGGCCAACTCACCATAACGCAAAACAAAGAAAATACCGAAAATCGCAATATACTGATATAAACTGATATAACTCGGTTTAAAATAACTACATTATGATGTTTTTAACACATATATCAAATTATATCAGAGCCAGAGATATCTAACTTCTAAAACAAAATCTTTAGAGCGCAATGCAGAGCTCCTTCTCGCGTCAGGCAAAACGATGAAAAGACCAGACCTTCCGTTCCAAGACGTCTTGTTCGGCCTCATATCTAGCTAGACACCCCATTCCAACTCTCACTGCCTACTGACATCTAGTGGAAGGCGTATGCAGTGCATGTAGAACAATAGATTCCATGCAAATTAATAAACTGACCCTGGAACAGAGCCCTCGATTTCAGATTTTTCAGTTCCTGACAGGAAGTTTGCTGCAAAATGAGTTCTGTTTTACTCACAGATATAATTCAAACGGTTTTAGAAACTAGAGAGTGTTTTCTATCCAATAGTAATAATAATATGCATATTGTACGAGCAAGAATTGAGTACGAGGCAGTTTAATTTGGGAACGATTTTTTACAAAGTGAAAATGGCTCCCCCCTATTGAGAAAAGGTTTTAAGATGGCCATGTGGAATTGTTTTAAGATGGTCATACCATGGATCATTTAGCTCTTTGATTTAGTATTTTAGAACCCCTTTAGGTATTTATTTCACCTTTATTTAACCAGGTAGGCCAGTTGAGAACAAGTTCTCATTTACAATTGTTTTACTTTATTATATGAAAAATTATAGAATTTGGCCTTTACTACTATAGACCAGAGAAACGCATTGAATAACATGAATAAAATAACAAAATAGACCAAACAAATCATAAGGTTTTGAAGTGTCTGTCCTGAATCTAGGACCGGGGAATTCAACTCTGACCCTGTGAGGTCCGGAGCCTGCTGCTTTTCTCTTCTACCTGATTATTCATTGCAGACACTTGGTGTCTCAGGTCTAAATCAGGCCCTGATTTAGAGGGGGAACCACCCACCTGGTGTCCCAGGTCTAAATCAGGCCCTGATGAGAGGGGGAACCACCCACCTGGTGTCCCAGGTCTAAATCAGGCCCTGATGAGAGGGGGAACCACCCACCTGGTGTCCCAGGTCTAAATCAGGCCCTGCTGAGAGGGGGAACCACCCACCTGGTGTCCCAAGTCTAAATCAGGCCCTGATGAGAGGGGGAACCACCCACCTGGTGTCCCAGGTCTAAATCAGGCCCTGATGAGAGGGGGAACCACCCACCTGGTGTCCCAGGTCTAAATCAGGCCCTGCTGAGAGGGGGAACCACCCACCTGGTGTCCCAGGTCTAAATCAGGCCCTGATGAGAGGGGGAACCACCCACCTGGTGTCTCAGGTCTAAATCAGGCCCTGCTGAGAGGGGGAACCACCCACCTGGTGTCTCAGGTCTAAATCTGGCCCTGATGAGGGGAACAATGTAAACCCGCAGTGGAACTGTCTTTGAGGTCCAGAGTTGTTTGAGGGATCTCAAAACTACTTCAATTCATTATTTTTTTTAAACCGGTACCGTGGTTACCTTCAGACGAGTCCCGTGACACTTGTGAGGGTCGTAGAGCAAAATGGAGAACACCATTCGTGTTCGTGAGTCATCTTTTCATAGAGGTGTCATATTAGTTTTGTTGGTCAAAGTGTTTTCGTGAGACCTTGGCAGATGGATTGAGACATGAAGATACACGTAACCACTCTATTGTGATCTCCTAGAGAGTAACAACTGTATTTTTATAAAAACACAACCAGAATATCTTATTTTCCACTGTGGTCCTGTTAGGTGCCTATGACGAGTAGGCTGGGGTTAGAGGAGGTGCCACCTCCTATGAGGAGTGGACTGGAGGAAGTGCCACCTCCTATGAGGAGTAGACGGGAGGAGACCACAGTGCCTATGAGGAGCAGGCTGGGAGCCATGGTCAAGGAGGAGATCCAGCCAGCTACTCCACGCATGGTGCAGCCAGCCAGGTATATCATACTGACTACCCTCTTCGTGTGTGCTGGCTCAGATACTTTCTTTATACATTGTTGTTGTTGCAGCAGCATGGCTCACTGAAAACAAGCTAAGTAAACAAAATTGTCATGCTTTTTGTCTGTCTGTCTCCCTTCCTCCTCCTCTGCCTCCCTCTCCCTTCCTCTGCCTCCCTCCTCTGCATCTGCCTCCCTCCTCTGCATCTGCCTCCCTCCTCTGCATCTGCCTCCCTCCTCTGCATCTGCCTCCCTCCCTCCTAGCAGTGAGAAGGCTGAAGCCGCGGGGTCAGCCAGTCCTAAATTCATTGTGACTCTGGATGGGGTTCCTAGCCCCCTGGGTAACCTAGGAGACTGCGACATGGAGGCAGACGACAGTTATCCTAAACCAACCAAGACCACCATGCCTGACCCCTCCATCCACCTCGGAACAAAACCCAAACTCAGCATCCACCACAGACTGCAGGGGGAACCACAATACCCTGATGGTAAAGGGATTTATTTATTTATTGGCAAAATGGTTATAAATAAAATGCATGATTTTTTGCTTCTATAATTAGTATTAGGGTGTGAGCCTTGACACTCGGGTATTACAATTGTGAAGGCTTTTTCAGTGGTTAAGCACTTCGACCTGTCAGCACTTGATTCATCGTTACTAGTGACTGATCATAATGGACCACACCAGATGTTGTTCTGATTGGCTGTCTCTGTTTAACAGCTGAGGCTTCCACACCAGATGTTCTGATTGGCTGTCTCTGTTTAACAGCTGAGGCTTCCACACCAGATGTTCTGATTGGCTGTCTCTGTTTAACAGCTGAGGCTTCCACACCAGATGTTCTGATTGGCTGTCTCTGTTTAACAGCTGAGGCTTCCACACCAGATGTTGTTCTGATTGGCTGTCTCTGTTTAACAGCTGAGGCTTCCACACCAGATGTTGTTCTGATTGGCTGTCTGTATAACAGCTGAGGCTTCCACACCAGATGTTGTTCTGATTGGCTGTCTCTGTTTAACAGCTGAGGCTTCCACACCAGATGTTCTGATTGGCTGTCTCTGTTTAACAGCTGAGGCTTCCACACCAGATGTTCTGATTGGCTGTCTCTGTTTAACAGCTGAGGCTTCCACACCAGATGTTCTGATTGGCTGTCTCTGTTTAACAGCTGAGGCTACCACACCAGTCAGTCACACTGACACTTTCTGTCAACTACACTACATCTCCTCTAGGATTTCAATGTTGTCTTTAAGTGACCAGTTTTCTGTGCTAGTCTGTGACCTGACTGGGGATGTTCACCAGTCATTACTGTCAGTAACCAAACTACAAGAAATCTGTATTTTTCAATGGAAAGAGATTCTGGTGAGGTAAGGAGACTTTGGGCTGAGCAAGGTTCTCACTAGCCAGCGTTGACACAGTGCTGGATAGGGTACGAGTCAACTGTTTGTTTGGTATGTTTTTTTGTAAGAAACACCCAGAGAGCTAGGTGGATATCTTTCTACGGAGTCGTTTCTGGTCTGGAAAGCCGTGCTTCATCTAAACTCTGTCATCCTTCTAATCATGTCATTCCACGGGTTTCAGAGTTAGGGATGGAGACCGAGGAGGAGGAGGCGGGTCCTGTGAAGAGACAGAAGGTTCTGGAGAGGTGTAAGTTCTGGCCCGTCTGTAAGAGTGGAGATGAGTGCGTTTACCACCACCCTACCACTCAGTGCAAGTAAGAACAGCCTGATGCAAATGTTTTTCCCTTTAGCCTCTAGAATGTTGAATAAAGACCAATAGACACTCCGTGAATTTGAAAATCAAAACAACGTCTGCGTTTTTAGTCTGTTTTGTGGAATTCTGGGTCGTTTTAAACCCTAAAGCTACATAAATGTATTTAATTTTATTGACTTGACTAATATGTTGTTCCCTCCTCCGTCCCCCTCTCTCTCTCTCTGACTAGAACCTTCCCCAGCTGTAAGTTTGGGGACAAATGCCTGTTCGTCCATCCTAACTGTAAGTTTGACGGCAAGTGTTCCAAACCAGATTGTCCCTTCACTCACGTCAGCCGCAGAGGACCTGCCCCCTACGCCCCCCCAGTCAGACCAGGTACAGACACACCCCTTTTAAGCCCCTCCCCCATTAGATTAGAACGTAACGCTGCATTCATGGCACGTGGGGAAACTCAGAAAATACGACTTGTAAACTGGAAGCAACGAGTTGCTTTGAACCCGATTTGAACGCCGATTACTAATGGCGAACAAGCTGGGTCAACCATAAACTCAAAGTACAGCTGTCATACTCCTATTCTAATGTTTAAATATATATATATTTTACGAGATGTTATGAGCGTAGCATTAGATTAGGATGTTTGTTATTAAATATGTAAATATCAGTTGAGATGTTACCTTTTTTATTTGATGTCTTCTACCTTTGTATCTAACAGCAGTGTTTTAACTGGTGTTCGTTTAATTACAGTACCTCCAGTCCAGACCAGCAGTGTCTGCCGTTTCTTCCCAGAGTGTAAGAAGATGGACTGTCTCTTCTACCACCCCAAGGTCAGAACAATACTCTCGGACCATGAGGTTGAAAGGAGTTTGTCCTCAAATACCTGTTTGAGCTGTTTGTTATCATAGTAAGGAAATAATGAATGTTTTGAGTGCTGATCAAAATGTTGCTGTATAACTTCAAGATGATGTTGAAGACCGTTTTCTTTTCTCTGTCAGCCTTGTCGGTTTGGAGCCCAGTGTAAACGTACTGGCTGCACCTTCTACCACCCCACTGCCTCGGTCCCTCCCAGACACGCCCTCAAGTGGACTAAGGCCCAGAGCAGGTAACCAAGCATTACATACCTAGTATTACCTACCCAGAGCAGGTAACCAAGCATTACATACCTAGTATTACCTACCCAGAGCAGGTAACCAAGCATTACATACCTAGTCTTACCTACCCAGAGCAGGTAACCAAGCATTACATACCTAGTCTTACCTACCCAGAGCAGGTAACCAAGCATTACATACCTAGTATTACCTACCCAGAGCAGGTAACCAAGCATTACATACCTAGTATTACCTACCCAGAGCAGGTAACCAAGCATTACACAATCCCAGTCTTACCTACCCAGAGCAGGTAACCAAGCATTACACAATCCTAGTATTACCTACCCAGAGCAGGTAACCAAGCATTACACAATCCTAGTATTACCTACCCAGAGCAGGTAACCGAGCATTACATACCTAGTATTACCTATCCAGAGCAGGTAACCAAGCATTACATACCTAGTATTACCTACCCAGAGCAGGTAACCAAGCATTACATACCTAGTATTACTTACCCAGAGCAGGTAACCAAGCATTACATACCTAGTATTACCTACCCAGAGCAGGTAACCAAGCATTACATACCTAGTATTACTTACCCAGAGCAGGTAACCAAGCATTACATACCTAGTATTACCTACCCAGAGCAGGTAACCAAGCATTACATACCTAGTATTACCTACCCAGAGCAGGTAACCAAGCATTACATACCTAGTATTACCTACCCAGAGCAGGTAACCAAGCATTACACAATCCTTGTCTTACCTACCCAGAGCAGGTAACCAAGCATTACATACCTAGTATTACCTACCCAGAGCAGGTAACCAAGCATTACATACCTAGTATTACCTACCCAGAGCAGGTAACCAAGCATTACATACCTAGTATTACCTACCCAGAGCAGGTAACCAAGCATTACATACCTGGTATTACCTACCCAGAGCAGGTAACCAAGCATTACACAATCCTAGTCTTACCTACCCAGAGCAGGTAACCAAGCATTACACAATCCTAGTCTTACCTACCCAGAGCAGGTAACCAAGCATTACACAATCCTAGTCTTACCTACCCAGAGCAGGTAACCAAGCATTACACAATCCTAGTCTTACCTACCCAGAGCAGGTAACCAAGCATTACATACCTAGTATTACCTACCCAGAGCAGGTAACCAAGCATTACATACCTAGTATTACCTACCCAGAGCAGGTAACCAAGCATTACATACCTAGTATTACCTACCCAGAGCAGGTAACCAAGCATTACACAATCCTTGTCTTACCTACCCAGAGCAGGTAACCAAGCATTACATACCTAGTATTACCTACCCAGAGCAGGTAACCAAGCATTACATACCTAGTATTACCTACCCAGAGCAGGTAACCAAGCATTACATACCTAGTATTACCTACCCAGAGCAGGTAACCAAGCATTACACAATCCTTGTCTTACCTACCCAGAGCAGGTAACCAAGCATTACATACCTAGTATTACCTACCCAGAGCAGGTAACCAAGCATTACATACCTAGTATTACCTACCCAGAGCAGGTAACCAAGCATTACATACCTAGTATTACCTACCCAGAGCAGGTAACCAAGCATTACATACCTAGTATTACCTACCCAGAGCAGGTAACCAAGCATTACATACCTAGTATTACCTACCCAGAGCAGGTAACCAAGCATTACATACCTAGTATTACCTACCCAGAGCAGGTAACCAAGCATTACACAATCCTTGTCTTACCTACCCAGAGCAGGTAACCAAGCATTACACAATCCTTGTCTTACCTACCCAGAGCAGGTAACCAAGCATTACATACCTAGTATTACCTACCCAGAGCAGGTAACCAAGCATTACACAATCCCAGTCTTACCTACCCAGAGCAGGTAACCAAGCATTACACAATCCCAGTCTTACCTACCCAGAGCAGGTAACCAAGCATTACACAATCCCAGTCTTACTTACCCAGAACAAACTCTACATACTTAACGTTACCTCTCATAACTTCCGTGGTGTGTTTTTATAAGTTCGAACACGTTTCATTATCATTTGTTATGCAACATCTTTTACTGGTATTTTGTTCGAGTCCAAGTAACTTTCATGAGACGTCATTTCAATCTCCGTTGTCAATCTCCAAACTGTGTCCTATTTGGTCCTAATGCTCTTCTTTATTTTCCTTGTGTCTTCCTAGCTAGACTACAAGAGTACCTGAGACTGACCGAGTCAAGATGATGTGAAGCTATAGAACAGGGTTCCCCAACTGGTGGCCCGCGGGCTAAATTTGGCCCGCAGGTGATTTTATTTGCCCCCCCCCCAACCCTCCGCCCCCAAGTTTTCTGAGCAAAATAAAGTGTTTATTATTGTTGGACGTAAGACTGTAAAAACACCAGCATTTCAGCTTCAAGTGAAATTTTAACTTTGGGAATGTGTTCCAAACTATTCCCATGCATAATAGAGATTTGATTGTATACAAATGTAAGCAAAGTTTGAAGTAATTGTTTTAGTCAAATATATCCGTTTGGGCTTCTTGCTGTCAATTTACAGTCTACAATTTTTATTATGTTCTGGCCCCCTGAGCATTCTTTTGAATTTTGTGTTGCCCGTGAATCTAGTTTTTGATCCCTTCCTGTAGAAGATATGATGATACTGTTCAGTTATTCTTTTATTCTCTTACGGTTTAATTATCAACGATCTGGTCAGTCCTTTTATTTGTTTTTATTTCATTTTGTGAAACTGACATTTTTTTTTTTTTAACCAGACAAAACTTACAGGGTTTTGTAAAGTTGTTGTACTGCATATTTTGTTTTGATAATGTTGAAAGTATATTAAAATACTCCCATGTCAAGTTTGCTGGTGTGTGTATTTTCATAACCTCGTCCCCAGGCTCAGTTGAGGGAGAGACAGATCATTACGCTGCTGGACTGACTGGGTGCCATCCCTTTGATCTGTCTGGACCTGCTGTTTCCACACTGAACAGCAATCAAATGTCTTTTGTAAAGCCTCTTTTTACATCAGCAGATGTCACAAAGTGCTTTATATAGAAATCCAGCCAAATACTTCAAAGAGCAAGCAATGCAGATGTAGAAGCACTGTGGCTAGGGAAAAACTCCCTAGATGGCAGGAACCTAGAGAGGAACCAGGCTCCGAAGGGATCGTCTGAGGAGGGGTGGGTGCTGGGGAGCCTGGTTCCCCAATGGGTGGGTGCTGGGGAGCCTGGTTCCCCAATGGGTGGGTGCTGAGGAGCCTGGTTCCCCAATGGGTGGGTGCTGAGGAGCCTGGTTCCCCAAGGTGTGGGTGCTGAGGAGCCTGGTTGCCCAATGGGTGGGTGCTGAGGAGCCTGGTTCCCCAAGGTGTGGGTGCTGAGGAGCCTGGTTCCCCAATGGGTGGGTGCTGAGGAGCCTGGTTCCCCAATGGGTGGGTGCTGAGGAGCCTGGTTCCCCAAGGGGTGGGTGCTGAGGAGCCTGGTTCCCCAAGGGGTGGGTGCTGAGGAGCCTGGTTCCCCAATGGGTGGGTGCTGAGGAGCCTGGTTCCCCAATGGGTGGGCCATGGATGCACCTCTGCCCAGTCATGTGAAATACATAGATTAGGTCCTAATGAATTTATTTCAATTGACTGATTTCCTTCTATGAACCGTCAGTAAAATCTTAGAAATTGTTGCATTTGTGTGTGTGTGTATGTATATATATATATATATATATACACACACACACGTGGACACCCCTTCAAATGAGTGGATTCGGCTCACAGAACGGGACCACTGTGTCCTGAAGTGAGTTTTGTGTAAAAATTGTCTGTCCTCGGTTGCAACACTCCCTTCTGAGTTCCAAACTGCCTCTGGAAGCAACATCAGCACATTAGCTGTTTGTCGGGAGCTTCATGAAATGGGTTTCTATGGCCGAGCAGCCGCACAGAAGCCAAAGATCACCATGCGCAATGCCAAGCGTCGACTGGAGTGGTGTAAAGCTCGCCGCCATTGGACTCGTGATGAATCACGCTTCACCATCTGGCAGTCCAAAGGACAAATCTGGGCTTGTTAGATACCAGGAGAACGCTACCTGCCCGAGTGCATGGTGCCAACTGTGAAGTTTGGTGGAGGAATAATGGTCTGGGACTATTTTTCATAGTTCAGGCTAGGCCCCTTAGTTCCAGTGAAGGGAAATCTTAACGCTACAGCATACAATGACATTCTAGACGATTCTGTGCTTCCAACTTTGTTGCAACAGTTTGGGGGAAGGTCCTTTCCTGTTTCAGCATGACAATGCCCCTGTGCACAAAGCGAGGTCCATACAGAAATGGTTTGTTGAAGAACTTGACTGGCCTGCTCAGAGCCCTGACCTCAACCCCCGTCGAACAACTTTGGGATGAATTGGAACACCGACTGCGAGCCAGGCCTAATCACCCAACATTAGTGCCTGACCTCAGTAATGCTCTTGTGGCTGAATGGATGCAAATCCCTCCCAGAAGAGGGAATAAGGCTGTTATAGCTGCAAAGAGGGGGAACCAACTCCAAATTAATGCCCATGATTGTGGAATGAGATGTTGGATGAGCAGGTGTCCACATACTTTTGGTAATGTAGTGTATCTCAGACTGCCACTCTAAGCTATTGTACACCATTGCATAATATGGAAACCATTACTATGGAAACCCATAATATGGAAACCATTACTATGGAAATCATTCATATGGAAACCATGTCCTTTTCAGGATCACTTAATGTCAGAACCCAGTTCACACCAAGTAAAACGTACATCATGTATCATCTATGTCCTTCAATAAAATGAATTAACTGTTACGAGACACAAGACTTAGCTTAGCGCCAGAGTTTCTTTCTCTCTGCTCCCGGAGGACCTGAGCCCTAGGACCATGCCTCAGGACTACCTGGCCTGATGACTCCTTGCTATCCCCAGTCCACCTGGCCGTGCTGCTGCTCCAGTTTCAACTGTTCTATCTGTGGCTATGAAACCCTGACCTGTTCACTGGACGTGCTACCTTGTCCCGGACCTGCTGTTTTCGACTCTCTCTAGCGCACCTGCTCTCTCTAATTTTGAATGATCGGCTATGAAAAGCCAACTGACATTTACTCCTGAGGTGCTGGCCTGTTGCAACCTCTACAACCACTGTGATTATTATTATTTGACCCTGCTGGTCATCTATGAATGTTTGAACATCTTGGCAATGTACTGTTATAATCTCCACCCAGCACAGTCAGAAGAGGACTGGCCACCCCTCAGAGCCTGGTTCCTCTCTAGGTTTCTTCCTAGATTCCTGCCTTTCTAGGGAGTTTTTCCTAGCCACCGTGCTTCTACACCTGCATTGCTTGCTGTTTGGGGTTTTAGGCTGGATTTCTGTACAGCACTTTGCGATATCAGCTGATGTAAGAAGGGCTATATAAATACATTTGATTGATTGAGTTTACTGAGACAAAAGTGCATTAAGCTTTTTCATAGTTATACAATACATTTACATTTCAGTCAATTAGCAGACGCTCTTATCCAGAGCAACTTATTACAGTTAGTGGATTCATCACACGGTAGCTTGGACAACCACATAGATATCACGGTCATAGTAAGTATATTTTGAACAATAAAGTAATTATTTGTCAAGTCTGTGCTAATAGGAAAATACAAGTGCGAGTGTTAGTTCTTTTTTTGTATTTTTTATTACATAAATAGATGTACTAAAGGGTCACCCACAACAACTAGGGCAGGATTTCAACACGGAAGGCAAGCAAAATTTGAACACCACTGCAATTTCGTATGCCACCGTAAGAGGTCGCTGTTGACCACACTAGGCGCCGTGTGACGTCACGAATTTAACTTGAAATGCCCTAAAAATCGTCTCTTCTCTCGCCGGGTGCAGTGGCGTGCGCCTGTAATCCAAGTTGCTGGGAGGCTTAGGCTGGCGGATCGTTTGAGCTCAGGAGTTCTGAGCTCCAGTGGACTATGCCGATCGGGTGTCCGCACTAAGTTCGGTATCGATATGGTGCTCCTAGGGGAGCCCGGGACCACCAGGTCGTCTAAGGAGGGGTGCACCGGCCCAGGTCGGAAACGGAGCAGGCCAAAGCCCCCGTGCCGCTCAGTAGTGGGATCGCGCCTGTGAATAGACGCTGTAGTGCAGCCTGAGCAATACAGCGGGACCCAGTCTTTTTGAGTATTTTTTTTTCTTTTTTCTTCCAAACATCTTTATGAATCTTTTGGTTTGCATATGTAACAGAAATATGCAAACGATACACTTGTATCGTGAAGAAACCCACAGAGCAGACGTCAATGTATAATATCCATTGAAAGTACAACGTTGATTCAACCAGTGACAACAATTTATAACGATAATGTTATAATAATGTTATTATTTGCTTCATTTTCGCCCGTTTCTCTGATTTAGCCACGATGTGACAAACATCGAGGCTGCCTCCTGCTGGTGCTCCGGCGTAACTACAACTATCTTTCTGAATACTTCATCGCGAGTTCCAGTAGTGGGCGCTGTTCTGGCTTCATACTGGTAAGCAATATCATTGTAAAGAATTGATTTTCTTCTTTGAAATAACATTCTGTAAATTCTATTAAATTACAATGAAGCCTGAAACAAAAAAAAGTGAAACTTGCAGCAAATCAAATTTATTTATATAGCCCTTCTTACATCAGCTGATATATCAAATCATACTATAAACTCAGTGGTTTCACAAATCCTTGAAAAGAATAAAACAAACCAAATGCATAAACCTTTTTTTATTTTATTTATTATGATTAGCATTTTGTGTACACTGATTACAGTTCGTGGTCCTCGGGGTGGTAGAGTTCACTCATCAGCCGGTAGATGTAAGACGGAGCGTTGCCGCCGATGTTGGAGATGAACAGAGTGATGAGTTCAGGAGGAACGTAGTCAAACACGGGGCAGTGCACGTTCACCTTGGATAGAATCTCTCCTACAGAGACAAACAGAGTAAAGATTCAGATGAGAGAAAAACATTTTTTTTTTTAAATCAGTCATTGCTAGCTTTTACACAGACAAGCGTTGACACTTTGGTTAAGAGTCTCAAGAGTATAAAACATGAAATAAGATCTCAATTAAAGTACTACCTGCTGTGAAGGGAAGCATCTCATGTGGGGAGACAAACTTATGGAATGTGTCCTCTTCATTGGGGAACTGAGAACAGGAAAACAACTATTTCCCTCATTCAATGATAAGGAGCTTTCAGGTGAAAAAAGGGCTCACTGACATCCATCTCCATCCAGAAAGTGTTCATGTTCATACTGAATATCAAATCAAATTTATATAGCCTCCTTCTTACATCAGCTGATATCTCAAAGTGCTTATACAGAAACCCAGCCTAAAACCCCAAACAGCAAACAATGCAGGTGTAGAAGCACAGTGACTAGGGGGGGGGGGGGACTCCCTAGAAAAGGCCAGAATATGGTTGTGAATACCTGAGGCGAGAGCTTGAACATGGGAGCACAGATGATGAGCGGAGTAGAGTGGTGCCTGGCTGCTAGAGCTACAGAGTGGGCTCCATTGACCGCCCTGAGCCCGCCATTGGCTAGAACTGTCTGTGTGCCGATGATAACCTGGAGAACACCACATCTGGTCCATTAACAGTAGTCAACCTATCAATAGTTTAGTAAGAGCCTGTTCTAAAATAAGCAACATCACAGTAAAAATAAAAATGTAAAAATCGAACTCACCTTATTCACTCGGGACATCACTGCAAATATGGCAGCATCTGCTATTACAGTGGTCTCGATGCCCGCTTTGGAGAGACCTGTAGCCATTTCATGACCCTTGGGAGAGGGACAAAGGTCATTACTGTAGCATATTAAATAATTAAATATTATGGAGAGAATTAATTAATTAAATAGATGTGCGCTTCCTTTAGCACTACTGTATATACATATAAATAGATAGAAGGATGATGGATGGATAGAGGGAGGGATGATAGGAGGCAGGGAGGGATGATGGATGGATAGAGGGAGGGATGATAGATGATTAAGTGAGGGAGGCAGGGAGGGATGATAGATGGATAGAGGGAGGGATGGATAGAGGAAGGGAGGGATGATGGATGGATAGAGGAAGGGAGGGATGATGGATGGATAGAGGAAGGGAGGGATGATGGATGGATAGAGGAAGGGCGGGATGATGGATGGAGGGAGGCAGGGAGGGATGATGGATGGATAGAGGAAGGGATGATGGATGGAGGGAGGGAGGCAGGGAGGGATGATGGATGGATAGAGGAAGGGAGGGATAGAGGGATGATAGATAGATAGAGGCATACAGGGAGAGAGGGATAGATAGGGATGGAGGTATAGTTGGATGGTGGGATGATGGGAGCGAATGAGGGATGAAAGGATGGCGTATACCTGGCAGAAGGGGGCACACTCGGCCACGATGACGTGGAACTTGCGTTTCCTCGCTGCGTCTTTGAGGAAGGCCTCGACGGTACGTGAGCGGCCGACAGTCATGATGACCTCGTTGGAGTGGATGTGCTCCAGGGCCTGCATGGCGATGTTGTCTGTGGTGCCATCTGGGAGAGAGGAAGACCGTTAGCTCAGTGCTGCTTGACCATGGTTATACCCATGGCGATGTTGTCTGTGGTGCCATCTGGGAGAGAGGAAGACCGTTAGCTCAGTGCTGCTTGACCATGGTTATACCCATGGCGATGTTGTCTGTGGTGCCATCTGGGAGAGAGGAAGACCGTTAGCTCAGTGCTGCTTGACCATGGTTATACCCATGGCGATGTTGTCTGTGGTGCCATCTGGGAGAGAGGAAGACGACAAGAAGGAGAGTATAACAGTAAGCTCAGTGCTGCTTGACCAAGGATAATATTCTCATAGGATCTTTAGGAATAAGCAGTGTACAGATGAAAAGCACTAGAGAATAGGGGGGGGGGGGGGGCTGAAAGGCGACTTCAGCTAATGCCGACTACGTCCTCCAGATGATACAGAGATCCTCCAGATGATACAGAGATCCTGCAGATGATACAGAGATCCTCCAGATGATACAGAGATCCTGCAGATGATACAGAGATCCTCCAGATGATACAGAGATCCTCCAGATGATACAGAGATCCTCCAGATGATACAGAGATCCTCCAGATGATACAGAGATCCTCCAGATGATACAGAGATCCAGTCTGAGATGTTATTTGCCTTATGCTTCAGTTAAGCGACATGATTATATGATTATATGATTATATATATTATATATTATATCTACCTAGCTCTGTGAGGAGTTCATTGATGGCCTCTATGACGTTAGCTTTGAGATGAACAAACTGTTGTCTGAAGTTCTCCTCACTCAGCCCCCCCGACGTCAGCAGCTTGTGGAGGGACTCCTGCTGCTCGGTCTCCTCACTGCTGCCACGGGACCTGAGGAAACAAAAAAACATAGTTGACATGAGAAGAGAGTGACAAGCTGGGTATATTTCATTGAAATGATCATAGAACAACAAGACATTGTACAGATGGTAGCTTTAACATGAGTAGAGTGGCAACAGAGAGATGTTCAACAAGTCCATCTATTACATAATTAACCAGATTCTGTTTTAGCTAACGTTCCACTCGTTGTACTCCATGGCATATGCTCAAAAAGATGTTTAGCATGACGGGGTTGGTAAGGAGTGGAACAATAGCTAAACAGATTGGTACCCAGACTAGCCTATGATATGGCCAACCATAACAAGTGTATCAGACACCAGATGAACAATGTTGATTACAAAGCGTCAGCCTGTTCTTTGAAGGAATATTCCCCAGACTCCCCCCATCTCTCTCACCTGGCATACTCCTCCCTGATGATCTTGAGCACGCGCCGTACCATGTTTCCCACGGTGGTCTCGGACGGTTGGGCGGCCGTCATTCTCCTTCCCTCGTTGCGAATGATCTCCATCAGGTCGCCTGTTATGACATACCAGAGGATTCTTTGTCATACCTAGTCAGTGAATAGAGAAATAGTAATGGTGTCTTTTTGTAGGAACCCACTCTGCCATGGTTCGTTGGACAAACATATGGGGGAAATTATTAGCGTTTTTTTTTTTTAGGGGTTTCAGGTAAAATGCTGAAAATAAAGTCTGTGGTAAACACAAGCTTAGGATATCTTATCTTGTTTTGTTATATGAGAATCTTCATCAGCGAAAGTCACTTTTTGTGAATTTTGAAGAATTTATGTAATGATTTAAAAAAACTCAAAGCACATAAAGGCTTCATAATTCATTAAGGTCATGTTAACTGACTGGTATTATCACATAGAACAAAATGTATAAGATCTCCTAAGCCTGTGTTAACCTCAGACCTTATTTTCGGCATTTATTATTAATTCCTATATTAATTCCTAATTCCTATTTTCCCTATAGGGAAGGCTGAACGACCCAGAGATAACTTATTTCCGGGTTTTAGGACGACAAACTGGCGAACTCTATTATCAAAGACTTTTAGAAATAACCTAAGATAGACCACAGCCTGTCGTTTCCAATGGGAGTAAATTAAATCATAGTGGTAAAAACAATCAAGGAGATAGTGAGCTCCTATTGACGCGTTCTGGCATTTTTTGCATATTTCCATTAGGTAACGCCCACTATGTGAAGTGCGTGTGTTCAATAACTCAATTCGCCCTTGCTCTCCTAAACAATGCCATTTTTTTAAACTTTGGCAAAGGTTAAAGTAAAAAAAATGCAATCCACTTTGTTTGTTACAGATTCTAGTTTTGGAAACAGAAAACTGTATAGAGTTCAAATGTTTAACGATGAGAAAATTAGCAGAATCTCGGCCAAAATCCATTTCGCGCCATCTTCTCCCACTGGGCTTCCTGTCATCACCATATTTGGTAGTGAGTAGAAACGTCAACCGGATGCTTCACATTTATAAATCCGGTGAAATATCTGTGTAATTGTTCTATCTGTGCTATTATGTTCAGACATAGCGCGGTCACACCATTGACCAGTTTAAAAATTACATCAGCTTCTCGTGGTAGTTCAGATTTTGACAGCTGGCTAAAGTTACTATCGTCTAATAGCGGATAAAAAGTTGGTCACAAATGCTAAATGTAATTTACAAAAACACTTACAGCTAGCTTGAGAAGTAGAAAACCATTAATCTAGCCATCGAATAAACTAGCTAGAGTTCTGCTGTTATAACGTATACCTGCGCTGCTCCATCGTGCTTGGGCTGTTATTCTCCGAAGCAAATATGTGGTTTCTCTGGCCATTTCCCCCGACCCTCGGAGGGGTCCTGTCCCACTGCCTCCCCGCTTCAAATCGGCAAGAAAAGCCTCGATTCGTTCCGTAATAGCTGTTTCCTTGTCTGCCCCAGGCATATTCTTTTCTAAATTCACTTGCTAGATGCTGTATAAAAAACAATTTGGTGTTGTCACAGATTTACTTAAGAGGGAAATTGAACCGGAACTACATTGCGCGTGAAGGAAGGCGCTTCCGGGTCATCATATTAGTCCAACGCTGATTGGACCAAATTATTAGAAACGCACATCTTGCAATATTTTCATAGATTTCATCATTTATTCATAATAATTTTATTAGGTAGACAGTAACAGGTAGACAATACTAGTGTAACCTTTATAAAATTATATATATGATCCACTTATAAAGATGCCATAATGACAAAGATTTTTACAGCCAAGCAGGAGCTAGTGAGATCCTGTTGGTGCCTTAGGGAACTCCTCTGTGAAGCGCTTGTGCAGTAACTCAATTCGCCCATGCACTCTTTCTAAACAACGCTCTTTGTAGAAACGTTGGCAAAGTCTACAAAATGCGCTCCACCGTTACATATTTTAGTTTTGGAAACAGAAAGATATATGGAATTAAAATGTTTAATCGATGAGAACATGCAGAATGTCAGCCAAAACCCACTGTCGGACACTTGGCTTTCTCTCGTCACCAGATTTGGTAGTGAGTGGAAACGCCAATTGGATTTTTCACATTTATACATCCGGTGAAATATTTGGCTCATTGTTCTGTGATAACGCTGCGTGAATGTCCTTTGGTCATCCCATCACAAAATCTCAAGCAACATTTTTTTTGTAAATCCATCCAATATTTTTATTGAATAAAAGCCTAAACACAAACCTTTTCCAAATTGATATCAATCAACATAGAAATCATTGACTGAAAAACATAGCAAATGTTCACTGTTAAATGTATGTACCCCACATAATTGGTTATTGCAGTAGCTTTAATAACAGTGACAAAAAAATAGTTGGAATATATTTTAACCAACTCCAAACCCTCATGTAACTCAGACCCCATAATTATCTCCGAACTAATGTTGGATGGATCTTGAAAGCCTGGTCGCAGATCAGTTTGTACTCTCACTAACTCCATTGCCGTCCTTGTCACGCCAAACCTGACAAGGAGTTGCCATGATTGGACCAAAGAGAGTGGCAACTCAGGCTAGGATCTTGGATGTAAGTGTTGTAATTTGAAATTGATTCCCAAAAATCAATAAGCAATAGCCTGGTCCCAGATCTGTTTGTGTTGTCTTGCTTTGCCAACTCCCATTGTCACTGTTGTCAAACAAACAGATCTGGGACCAGGCTAAAGAAGCAAATAATTTCCCCTGAAATTGCAGTAAAAAATAAAAAATACACTAGCCTACTCAAATGGAATACATCCAAGGAAGAGTTAGGATATTTTCCATGTTACTACAAAACTACCACCGATGCAAAGTTGGCATGTAAAATGGCAGTACAATCCCACTATCCTGATGTTGATGATAGTATAACATGTCTGCCATTTTTTAAGTAATAAGGTTTGACATGCATTTGTGAGTCAGGTTCTAATAGGCAGATTCAAGGGTTCTCAGAAGAGGAATTCATACAGGGGACCACTACTTGGCTTAAAACACATTCAGATGGCAATGTAGATGTGTGGCTGTTATCTTTTGTACATCTTTAAGATAAAATAAAAACTTAAGAACTAGCAACAAGTGTTCTGCTAGAAATGACCTAGTTTTCAAAATGATATTTTTTCTGCATTCAAAATTACAGCCTATTCCTTAAATAGTGCACTACTTTTGACCAAGGCCCAATGCACTTTTATATGGAATAGGGTGCCATTTAAGACAACCAACCATTCATTCCCTGATAACTTATGAAACCCTCTCCCCTAAAATACCTGCCCTGCGATAGCATTTTACAAAATCAAAACAAACTAAAAGACGCTGTCAAATTTTTTTACCAAAACATGTATTCAAATTAATTAAGCAACAAAGCACACAAGTTCAGTGGTTGCCATAGTTTCTCTCTTTTGAGTTATACCACATTCCACCTGCTGTTCATCGAAGGCTTCACTTAAAAAGGACAATATAAAGGGACATCTCAAATGGCACCCTATTGCAATACTTTGACCAGAGTCCTATGGGACCTGGTCAAAAGTAGTGCACTATATAGGGAATAGGGTGCCATTGGCGACGTACAGCACACTATAGCTCGCTTGGCATGGCCAAGACTTTGTACAATATAAAAGGGCCATAGACATTCTCTCAAAGGGGGCAACCATTCATCCCAACAAAATAAAACATAACTCCAAATCAAACTGTACACATTAAATGACAATCTGAGAAATGTAAATAACACATGGAACATTCTCGCTCTCTTTGAAGATAAATCTGTGTATATTCTACATTTCTAGCTTTAAAAAAAAAAATATTTCACTCTGCTGAATGAGCCCCAGGTGTATATAGTTTTCAGAGAATAGGCTACCCCTTTGTGCCCTCTCATACCACCGAAACTAGTAGAGAGTTCTGCTCAACCCTTTGTTTTGTCATTATTGGATAGGTCCGAAACGGTGCCCTGGTTATTCCCTGTATAGTGCACTACTTTTGACCAGAGTCTACAGGCCTTCGGCAAAAACTTCAGCCTATGGGGCTCTGGTCAAAAGTAGTTCACTATACAGGGTGCCATTTCGGACAAAGCCATAGATTTGCTGAAGCTAGTCCGATGAGTTTGAAGGTTGATCGGGTAGCATTGGCTGCTCCTCCTGGGTGTAGTGGTGATGCCTCTCTACTCAATCAGCTTCTTGGCCTTGAAGAAGCGTCGCAGGTAGAAGACCTGCCAGGTGGCCAGGCCAATCAGACAGCACATAGAGAATATGCTGAAGTACAGGACGCGTGTGTTGGTGGATTCTGGAAGGAGGAGAACAGAGGTAGAAATATTGACTATAGTGAAAATTACCCCTCATAGCCTGGTTCCTCTATAGGTTTCTTCCTAGGTTTTGGCCTTTCTAGGGAGTTTTTCCCTAGCCACCGTGCTTCTACACCTGCATTGCTTGCTGTTTGGGGTTTTAGGCTGGGTTTCTGCACTTTGAGATATCAGCTGATGTACGAAGGGCTATATAAATACATTTGATTTGATTTGAGTAATGTAATGTAAAAAAATGTGTTGACGATGAGCTACGACTATGCATTAGAATAATCACATGTATAACTTGAAATTCTGCATAAAACATGTATTGATGTTCAAGGGGAAGATTTCTCAAATGGACAGACTGAGAAGTTCACAATCACACAACACAGGTCCATGTCGGACTAGTAAACGGAACTACTACTATCAGTACTGTGCTCTTCTTACCGTTGGTATCTCTCATCTCCTCCTCCCTCCTCTTCATGTAGGCAAAGTCATTGACGATGGACTCTGATAGGTCCTCCAGTCGCCTTAGCTCCACCTCCAGGGGCTTCAGCTTCTCCACTTTGGCGATCTGAGTGGACGAGAGAGCCGCCAATCAAAAAAAACAAATGCAGGTAGGTGTTTATTGGATTTAAGATCTCAACTTGTTCCGGTGGATAGTGCAGCAGGAAAGGGATGAACATTTATAAATAAGGAAATTCTAGATAGAAGCTTGGACTGTGTCCCAGTTTGTCCAGTAGGTGTCACTCTCGAGCTATGCAGTAGCAGTGCCAGTTTCCCTAGTAGTTCAACATGAACAGGAACACAGTGCAATCGGTCTGGTATGCAGAACGCTTTACTCCTCCTCTCTCTAGTTTTACAGAAGTTCTCTCCCCACAAGCTACAGCTAAAACATATAAACTCAGCAACAACAAAAAAGAAACGTCCTCACTGTCAACTGCGTTTATTTTCAGCAAACTTAACATGTGTAAATATTTGTATGAACATAAGATTCAACAACTGAGACATAAACTGAACAAGTTCCACAGACATGTGACTAACAGAAATTGAATAATGTGTCCCTGAACAAAGGGGGGGCGGGGGGGGGGTCAAAATCAAAAGTAACAGTCAGTATCTGGTGTGGCCACCAGCTGCATTAAGTACTGCAGTGCATCTCCTCCTCCTCATGGACTGCACCAGATTTGCCAGTTCTTGCTGTGAGATGTTACCCCACTCTTCCACCAAGGCACCTGCAAGTTCCTGGACATTTCTGGGGGGAATGGCCCTAGCCCTCACCCTCCGATCCAACAGGTCCCAGACGTGCTCAATGGGATTGAGATCCGGGCTCTTCGCTGGCCATGGCAGAACACTGACATTCCTGTCTTGCAGGAAATCATGCACAGAATGAGCAGTATAGCTGGTGGCATTGTCATGCTGGAGGGTCATGTCAGGATGACCCTGCAGGAAGGGTACCACATGAGGGAGGAGGATGTCTTCTCTGTAACGCACAGCGTTGAGATTGCCTGCAATGACAACAAGCTCAGTCCAATGATGCTGTGACACACTGCCCCAGACCATGACGGACCCTCCACCTCCAAATCGATCCCGCGCCAGAGTACAGGCCTCGGTGTAACGCTCATTCCTTCGACGATAAACACAAAAACCGACCATCACCTCTGGTGAGACAAAACCGTGACTCGTCAGTGAAGAGCATTTTTGTCAGTCCTGTCTGGTCCAGCGACGGTGGGTTTGTGCCCATAGGCGATGTTGTTGCACAGTGATGTCTGGTGAGGACCTGTCTTACAACAGGCCTACAAGCTCTCAGTCCAGCCTCTCTCAGCCTATTGCGGACAGTCTGAGCACTGATGGAGGGATTGTGCGTTCCTGGTGTAACTCGGGCAGTTGCTGTTGACATCCTGTACCTGTCCTGCAGGTGTGATGTTCGGATGTACCGATCCTGTGCAGGTGTTGTTACACGTGGTCTGCCACTGCGAGGACGATCAGCTGTCCATCCTGTCTCCCTGTAGCGCTGTCTTAGGCGTCTCACAGTACGGACATTGCAATTTATTGCCCTGGCCACATCTGCAGTCCTCATGCCTCCTTGCAGCATGCCTAAGGCACATTCACACAGATGAGCAGGGACCCTGGGCATCTTTCTTTTGGTGTGTTTCAGAGTCAGTAGAAAGGCCTCTTTAGTGTCCTAAGTTTTCATAACTGTGACCTTAATTGCCTACCGTCTGTAAGCTGTTAGTGTCTTAACGACCGTTCCACAGGTGCATGTTTATTAATTGTTTATGGTTCATTGAACTAGCACGGGAAACAGTGTTAAAACCCTTTACAATGAAGATCTGTGAAGTTATTTGGATTGTAACGAATTATCTTTGAAAGACAAGAGTTCCTGAAAAAGGGACGTTTCTTTTTTTGCTAAGTTTATAAAGAAATTGGATCAAGACAATATTAAAAATCAGGGTTTTGGCTAGGGGATAGGGCAGTTTCAAATATATATACGAATAATGTCATAAAAACTGGAAAATCACATTTCTCAACCAAGTAAATCAAATGAATAACTTTGTACCGACGCCACATTCCATTGGAAATGATGTACTTCCTGTACCAAAACACAATGACGTTGTCGGTCTGATCGAGGCGTAAGAATAAAAGAGAACAAGTGAAATCAAGCTGACCAGACAGACCAGGTGACCAGATGGACCAGACGGACCAGGTGACCAGACGGACCAGACAGACCAGGTGACCAGATGGACCAGACGGACCAGGTGACCAGACGGACGTCACAGTAGCAGGCCATTGCTTTGGTTACAGACAAGACAGGGATTCCAGCCAACTTGCACTTCCTGGTTTCCTTTCCAACTAGGCTCTACTCTAACACAACACGTTGGCGTTACGTAGCTAAGTACGCACGTACTGTACAGTATTCACCCACATAGGCATGCCCACATTAACACAGACACCAGTAGCTGGCCTAGTCCTCCAACCCACGCATGGGCTTCGGGCTCAATCAGTATGTGTGGGTAGAGTGGATTATCAATTCACAATACAAGTCAGTAGAACAGTGTGTGCAGTGTTAACTCTGTCTTCAGAAAGTGTTCACACCCCTTGACTTTTTCCACAGTTTGTTGTGTTACAGCCTGAATTTAAAATTAATTGTGTCACTGGCCTATACACCATACCCCTTAACGTCAAAGCATAATATATTTTGGGGGGGGGGGGGGTTTCAAACACAGATTCAACCACAAAGACCAGGTAGGTTTTCCAATGCCTTGTAAAGAAGCGCACCTATTGGTAGATGGGTAAAAAGAAAGCATACATTGAATATCCCTTTGAGCATGGTGAAGTTATTAATTACACTTTGGATGGTGTATCAATACACCCAGTCACTATAAAGATACAGGCGTCCTTCCTAACTCAGTTGCCGGAGAGGAAGGAAACCGCTCAGGGATTTCACCATGAGGTGAAATGGTGACTTTAAAACAGTTACAGAGTTTAATGGCTGTGATAGGAGAAAACTGAGGATGGATCAACAACATTGTAGTTACTCCTTAATACTAACCTAAATGACAGAGTGAAAAGAAGGACGCCTGTACAGAATATAAATATTCCAAAACATGCAATAAGGCACTAAAATAATACTGCAAAAAAATGTGGCAAAGAAATTACCTTTATGACCTAAATACAAAGTGTTATGTTTGGGGCAAATCTATATTTTCAAACATGGTGGTGGCTGCATCATTTCATGGGTATTCATGTCATCGTTAAGGACTAGGGAGTTTTTTTTTTTGTTGAAAAAAGGAACGGAATAGAGCTAAGCACAGGAAAATTCCTAGAGGAAAACTTGGTTCAGTCTGCTTTCCACCAGACACTGGGAGATGAATTCACCTTTCAGCAGGACAATGAACTAAAACACAAAGCCAAATCTACAATGGAGTGGTTAACCAAGAAGACAGTGAATATTCCCGAGTGGCTGACAGAGCATCAAATTAAGTCTTTTTTTTGGTCCACCAGCCACTGTGGGAAGTAGATTATTATTCTTTTTAATCTACCAGCCACTCAGATTTTTTTTTACCAGACAAAATATTTTTTGCCCACTAAAATTACACCGACAAAACACACAAAAACAGATGAACATGCTTTATAATGTTTCTAAAACAATATATGTATTACTAGTAAGAAGTAATGTGGTATATTGTTTAATTTCATCTTTTGTGACCTGGGTCTTTTAACCCCCCCCCAAAAAAAAATTCACCTGCCCCTTTAAGGTTACCGTGGTAACGTGACTCCAGTCATGTTTGTACCTGTGAGATTGAGTTTGAGTAGTTGAAACGCCATCTCTTCTCTAGCAGTTGAAACTCAAACATAGAAAAACAATCTAGCTTGTGAACAAAATAATGTAAATAGCCAAGAAACACAAGGACAAAGTCTCACTTTCGTTTCAAGTAAATTAAACCTATTTTTTATGCCTGTGCGCAGCGCTTCTAAAAATCAATCTTCCACTCAGCTCTTCAGGTGTGCACAGCTCCCAGCCAGGCAGAGATGCAGCACGAGGTGGAATAGGCTATATAGGATTCCTACTTCTTTTGACTTTGGGCGATTGACATACCAGCTATGAAACAAAACAGCGGAAATACTTTGAAAACAGCTACCGCAGCATATATGTTACTATAAATGTGATATGACTTTCCTTTTTCTTTTCACAAATGCAAGTGAAACGCTCACACAGCGGAGCCCTCACTTCCCACCAACATGGCTGGTGAAATAGACTTCTTAGCCGCCAATGCCAAAATCTACCCACATTTGGCAGATGTTCATTTTAAGCACTGGTGGCCGAGTTACGGTTTTGACTTAAATCTACTTAAATCTACTGCAAGACTTGAAAATGGCTGTCTAGCAATGATCAACAACCAACTTCTTGACAGAGCTTGAAAAAAAATGTTATTATGTGCAAATATTGTACAATCCAGGTGTGCAAAGCTCTTAGATAAGTACCCAGAAAGACTCACAGCTGTAATCGCTACCAAAGGTGATTCTAAAATGTATTGACTCAGGGGTGTGAATACTTATGTAAATTAGGTATTTCTGTATTTACATTTAATACATTTCCCCCCCCCCCCCCCCCCCCCCAAAAAAAAAACGTTAAAAAATTGTAACAATTTCTAATTTTGTCATTATGGGGTATTGTGTGTAGATGGATGAGAATTTAATTTTAATTTAATACATTTTGAATTCCGTCTGTAACAACAAAATGTGGAATAAGTCAATAGGTTTGAATACTTTCTGAAGGGCCAACACACCTTGTTCTAATACTAGCCCAGTGACTCAATCATCATAACAATCAATGGGAGCCCCATGACATGACATGACCTTTTTTTCTCCTTCATTTTTTAGATTGTCTAGTTTTTATTTTTGGTGGTTGTTAGTTCTCAAAGAAGATGATCTTATAAATATATTGTATATCTCCATTAACGTTTTTGACGTACTTTATATCCGTTTACATTAGCTAGGTTTACATCCAAATGACGACATTTTCATGCAAATATTCTAATAATCTACATTTAAAAACAATATATGAGCATTTTCCAACCATGTTGTTTCCATTAAACTGACTTTTTGTGGATAAAAAGCTGCGCGTGATGATGTAGTGCACATAAAAATAACTTTAGTGATTCAATTCTTCATTTTAATATATATATATATTTTTTTTTTAAACAAGTTAAATGGGTTTCCATCTAATTTAACTCTACTGCGTTATATAGCGAATGTGCCCACTCTGGTCTTGGCATGTGCGCTCTAGTCAACAGCTTCGCTGATACAGTTCGGGTAAACTACCTACAGTACAGGAGATTATTATGGACAAAAGAGCTAGATCATTTTTATTTGTCAAAACGGCAGTCAACCATCGATTATCACCAGAATAAGACCCTCGATCATCACCGTGCACTTTCACCACCTTGTGAAAATCATCATCATTTATTTAATCTGTAATCTAATAAACTGCATGCCTTTCCCCGAGTCGTAGTGGTAGGACCACACACCATGTCATCGCGTGACTCCCAAGTTTACTTCAATATTCGTTATTATATCAATATTTGCGCATAAAGACGTTTCCACCGCCATTTCACTCAGAATTAATTTTCCAGACACAACAAAAAAAAATCCCACCTTGTCTAAGATATATATTGTTTTGTTGAAATTTGGAATGTTTACAGTGAAATTTGCTGTTTCCATCAGGCCCGTCGTGGCAATTTTATCCGACGTACTTAACTCGCATTAAAAAAAATTTGAAAGGAAACCTGGTTACTGAAAACGTTCTGTCATCCCCAAAATTATTTAGACTTTTTTTTTTTTGTGGCGGCACCTTACATTAAATATTTTGTCCCTCAAAATCTGATGAAATGCTTCCTAAGTCCCTACCAAAATGTTGGCACCAAATTAACAAGTCATACTATTCCAGCCCAGTGTGCAGAGGGGCTTCTTTAAACAATTTCAACTATCATTTAACATTTCCAAGACACTGGGCCTGCGAAGCAAATAAGCAATCCCTTTGTGGTGCAAGAGTGTACGTGCATTTCAGTTTCACTTTGAAGCAGTACCAGCAGCAGTACCAGCGACTCACCTCTTCATAGTTCTTGGCCTCCACTCCGTGCTTCATGTCCAGATTAAGCAGCTGGTCGGGGATCCTCCCAGTTCCTGGGTGACAGACACACACATCATTTACAAGGCATGGATGGCTTTACTCAGCTCATTCAATAACAGCAAGCAATAATACAAGTTGGAAGGACTCCTTCCAGGTCACATGGACCGCGTTCGGCAGGACACAATGTTTTGTTTCATTCAGATAGAAATATGCTATGTAGAACAAACAATATTTTGTTTCATTCAGATAGAAATATGCTATGTAGAACAAACAATATTTTGTTTCATTCAGATAGAAATATGCTATGTAGAACAAACAATGTTTTGTTTCATTCAGATAGAAATATGCTATGTAGAACAAACAATGTTCCCATTTCTATCTGAAACAGAGTTTGGGTCCTGAATGTGACCCAGCTATAAACCTATCTCGTCCTAACTTATCCCCTGCTGCGTCATTCACTTATTGGTTGCTGACTGACTGGCCTCCATTAAGTGTTTAAACAGAGTAGTGTTCTCAGAACCCTGACCCAAATGTTGCATGTGCTGACCAGCGATAGCCTGAAATCCAGAACAGATGGGTACCCACTACTTGTGGTGTAATGCAGTTAAGCTATCAATTGCATTGAACAATGCCTGCTCCTTGCAAACATCTAGGTTAAGGATTACCATCACTTTAAGTACCACAAAATACATACTATTCACTTTGACTTACCCATGGGCGATTTGCTCTCAAAGCACACTTCAAACATGTCATAATCCTCTGTCGTGAAAGCAAACTTCCCTTTCGTTGCACTTTCCTTTGAGTATAGAATGTGTCCCGACGAGTCTGTGATCTAACGTTAAACACAGATGATAATACAACAACATAAAAAGGCAAAAAATACAACACGTGTATTGACAGCTGGTGCATGAGTGTTGCAACGGGCAATGTTTACCCAATGGCGTGTAATATAAACTCTCTCACACAACATCAGCTAACTTTGTCCATGTAGTAGGCAAATTATAGACTTGTATGATTATGATTTGTATGAGTTGTCAAGTCTTATTCTAACCCTGCATTCACTTTGTTGACATCACCGTCATGAGCAAGATTCTACAGCATGCTAACATCGCTAGCTAACTTAGTAGCTACACGTATCACAAAGTGGATGGGGGAGTTAAGACTGACGTGTAACATCCTGAATGAGTTTTCACCAACTCAACTGATACTAAACATTGAAATAAAATAGTTAAGTTTAAATTCCTTTACGTATGTAATATTATACACACTTCGTTTGATAAAATGTACAATTCTGCTATTTCAATCAAAACCATTTAAAAGCGCAAGAACCAGGAAAGACCTGTCACAGGCCCAACCAGGCTAACGTTAGCTACCACGCTAACATTAGTTAGCAAGATAACAGCAGCTGTCAACAAGACTTAGCTAGCCAGCTGTTATGAATAGCAATTTATATGAATACGGTTGCATTTCCACGTATTGTTTTAAAGTCACTTCTCATCAGAAAATGATATGACCAAACTGCGTTTGGGCCTTCACTGTTAACAGTTAGTAGCTAGTTAGTTTAGCTTAGCCGTCAGTACCGTATTGCCAGCAGCATCAAACTCACCTTCAGGTTGGTTTTTGTGTTGGACTGGTCGCTGATTTCATACTCCCCCGTGACGAGCACGTCTTTGTGGATCTCTTCCCGTAAACATTTCCTTGAATTTACCGGTAAAAAGAACGAAATTGATAATACCGATTCAATGAGAACCGGTAAAAGCAGCAGGGTAGCGAACCGAGCCATGGCTACTAGCCGAAACAAACATGCGCAACCGCTAGCAAACTACTGCAGCTTGGCTTAAAGAACTCGCTCTACGCCTCGGATCTCTCCATAGCGCCGCAACCGTAAAGGAGGTCTGTGAGAGACCAAATGGATGGATGTTTCCACTAGTTACCACAGCCACTAAGTCAAAATTGGTTACATCTTAAAAATGTATTCAAGGATGGAGTTAGGCATGAGGTTATAAATGTGGTTAAGGGTAGGGTTCATGTCAGGGTTAGGTTTAAATCATATTTTTGTATATATCATATACTTGTAGAAATTGGGTTTAAGACTTTGTGGCTGTGGTAACTAGTGACGACCGTGGCTGAACGGATGGATGGATCGATAGACAGATAGATTACACAATAACCTAACCAGACAGTACAGTAAGTGTTTAATCCTCAACAGCATTACTATTATTTTCTCGTCAGCAGCAGCTCAGGGATTAACCAATTCGGTTTGATGGAGTTTATTCGTTTCCAGGGAAACCTCCCCTTCCGGATCCCCTCGAGAGAACACATCACTCCACTCAGGATGCTTCTCAAATGGCACCCTATGCTCTATTCAGTGCACTACCCCCGCTTAGTAGGTCAAACAACCCCTCTGAATGTCACTCTCCCTGACAGTTTTCTGAAGTGCCATTAACCACATGTTTGATGTTATTTAACCACTATTTATTTAGGTTAGTCTCACTGACTGGGATCCAATCTATTACCACAATAGATCTGGATTGGGACCAATTCCATTTCAATTCCAGACAATTCAGAAAGAAAACCAAATTACAAATTCCCAACATTTCCTAAATGAAAATCATTGAAGAAAATTGGAATTTCAGTGTACTTCCTTCGCCCATCCCCTGTGTATTTATACCCGTGTTCTCTGTTTGTCTGTTGCCAGTTCGTTCTTGTTCGTTAAAACCTACCAGTCTTTGTTTTCCTGCTCCTGCCTGTTTTCCTGCTCCTGGTTTCCAGTCCTTCCCGGTTTTGACTGTTCTGCCTTCCCTGACCCTGAGACTGCCTGCCGTTTTGTACCTTACCTCACCGTTCTGGATGATTGACCCCTGCCTGCCCTGACCTGTCGTTTGCCCGCCCCTGTTGTTGTAATAAACTCTTGTTACTTCTACACCGTCTGTATCTGGGTCTTATCTAAATGTGATAGTGTGTGTAGCATGAATGAGTGATTGAGTGTGTGCTAAGGTGCAGAGAATCAGAGCAGGTGGTCAGTCCTGTTCAACTGTTCAGCAGTCTGATGACTTGTAGATAGAAACTGTCTCTGAGCCTGTTGGTGTCAGACCTCATGCTCCGATACCGTCTGCCTGGCAGTAAAGGAGTGAACGGCTGGAGGGTGTGGGGTCCCTGATGATGCTGTGTTCCTTCCTCAGGCACCGTTTCGAGTAGATGTCCTGGATGGGTGGGAACACGTTGCCAGTGATGTACTGGGCCGTCTTTATCACCCGCTGGAGGGCCACGGTCCGAGTGATGTACTGGGCAGTCTTCACCACCCTCTGGAGGTCCACGGTCCCAGTGATGTACTGGGCCGTCTTCACCACCCTCTGGAGGGCCACGGTCCCAGTGATGTACTGGGCCGTCTTCACCACCCTCTGGAGGGCCACGGTCCCAGTGATGTACTGGGCAGTCTTCACCACCCGCTGGAGGGCCACGGTTCCAGTGATGTACTGGGCCACGGTCCCAGTGATGTACTGGGCCGTCTTCACCACCCGCTGGAGGGCCACGGTCCCAGTGATGTACTGGGCCACGGTCCCAGTGATGTACTGGGCCGTCTTCACCACCCTCTGGAGGGCCACGGTCCCAGTGATGTACTGGGCCGTCTTCACCACCCTCTGGAGGGCCACGGTCCCAGTGATGTACTGGGCCGTCTTCACCACCCTCTGGAGGGCCACGGTCCCAGTGATGTACTGGGCAGTCTTCACCACCCGCTGGAGGGCCACGGTCCCAGTGATGTACTGGGCCACGGTCCCAGTGATGTACTGGGCCGTCTTCACCACCCTCTGGAGGGCCACGGTCCCAGTGATGTACTGGGCAGTCTTCCCCACCCTCTGGAGGGCCACGGTCCCAGTGATGTACTGGGCAGTCTTCACCACCCTCTGGAGGGCCACGGTCCCAGTGATGTACTGGACATCTTCACCACCCTCTGGAGGGCCACGGTCCCAGTGATGTACTGGGCAGTCTTCACCACCCTCTGGAGGGCCATGGTCCCAGTGATGTACTGGGCAGTCTTCACCACCCTCTGGAGGGCCACGGTCCCAGTGATGTACTGGGCCGTCTTCACCACCCTCTGGAGGGCCACGGTCCCAGTGATGTACTGGGCAGTCTTCACCACCCTCTGGAGGGCCACGGTCCCAGTGATGTACTGGGCAGTCTTCACCACCCTCTGGAGGGCCACGGTCCCAGTGATGTACTGGGCCGTCTTCACCACCCGCTGGAGGGCCACGGTCCCAGTGATGTACTGGGCAGTCTTCACCACCCTCTGGAGGGCCACGGTCCCAGTGATGTACTGGGCAGTCTTCACCACACGCTGGAGGGCCACGGTCCCAGTGATGTACTGGGCAGTCTTCACCACCCGCTGGAGGGCCACGGTCCCAGTGATGTACTGGGCAGTCTTCACCACCCGCTGGAGGGCCACGGTCCCAGTGATGTACTGGGCCGTCTTCACCACCCTCTGGAGGGCCACGGTCCCAGTGATGTACTGGGCCATCTTCACCACCCGCTGGAGGGCCACGGTCCCAGTGATGTACTGGGCCACGGTCCCAGTGATGTACTGGGCCGTCTTCACCACCCTCTGGAGGGCCACGGTCCCAGTGATGTACTGGGCAGTCTTCACCACACGCTGGAGGGCCACGGTCCCAGTGATGTAAATGAACAGCGTTCTCACATACACTGGGTGTATGAAACATAGCTCTTTCCATGACACAGACTGAACAGGTGAATCCAGGTGGAAGCTATGATCCCTTATTGACGTCACTTGTTAAATCCACTTTAATAACTGTCGATGAAGGGGAGGAGACAGGTCAAAGAAGGATTTTTAAGCCTTGAGACAACTGAGACATGGATTTTGTTTGTGTGCCATTCAGAGTGTGAATGGGCAAAATAAAATATTTATGTGCCTTTTAACAGGGTATGGTAGTAGGTGCCAGGCGCACCGGTTTGAATGTGTCAAGAACTGCAATGCTGCTGGGTTTTTCACACTCAACAGTTTCCCGTGTGTATGAAGAATGGTCCACCACCCAAGGGACATCCAGCCAACTTGACACAACTGTGGGAAGCATTGGAGGCAACATGGACCAGCATCCCTGTGGAACGCTTTTTCGACACCTTGTAGATTCCATGCCCCGACGAATTGAGGCTATTCTGAGGACAAAAGGGGAGCATGCAACTCAATATTAGAAAAGTGTTCCTGATGTTTAAGGGCACTCAATGTATGTGTTCCTCTTCCACAAGGAATAGATGGCGGGATGACGCAATCATGTCTCCACACCCTCCAGATATATTGCCCTCCCTTGTCTGAGTCAATGAGCTTTATTACTGGAGCTCCTGTACAAACAACTATTATAGACTCCAGTCATTGATACTGTATATGTCACTCATGACGTCATCTCTCATTGACAGACTACGTAGCACAATTGGTATCGTGCATCTGATCAAACTAAAGCAAATGTGTTAGTTAACTGAGATTACGCCATGTGCTGTGGATGCTGTATTTACCTAGAATGTATTTCAACACCAGATATCAGACTGGTCATGCGTGGTCATTGCTTAGTGACAGCATGGAAAGTTTTATTTTATATAGGCCTATAGATAAATATCATCACAGGTATCAAATATGACACAGACATCCTCTCCCTTGACAGTGTGTATGAGAAATAGGTCATTCACATTTGTGTCATTATACATTTATATATGAGACATTACCAACGGTGGCCTGTGGAGATTTTTCTGTGTCTGTGTCTATTTGATATCATAAGCAAACTGTATTATTTTGTGATTGAGTCAGAAAATAAAGAGACAGAGGAGATGTAAATCATTTTTTCTTGGATTTCAAAAGAATTCCATGTCCTGACTCCTGGGAGTTAGGAGGTGTCAAAGGATGAGGATGGGTCTACCAATGAAAATGGAGATGGCAGGGAGACGAACTCAGCTCTCCCCCTCTCCATCATTACTGCACTCAGAATTACATCCAGCCGCTTATTCTCCCTCTCTCTCTCTCTCTCTCTCTCTCCCTCTCTATACTTCCGCTCTTTACCTCTCCCTCTCCATCCTTCTGCTCTCTCTCTACCTCTTCCTCTCTCTCTCTCTCTACCTCTTCCTCTCTCTCTTTCCCTTTCTCTCTCCCTCTCTCTACATCTCTATCTCCCTCCTTCTTTTCCTTTGTTCTCTCCCTCCCTCTGTTCTTTATTCTCAGACATACACTGCTGCCTGCTTCCTCCCCTGGGTTGCAGCATCGACGCAGGTTGGCGTCACAGAGTTCTAATTTTACTGCTGTTGATGCTGATGTTAAAAGAAGCGACGAGCACCTGCTATTCCTGCCTCCGCTCCTTCTCCCTGGAGCTGGCAAGGCATATTAATAGTGACAGTTATTACTAACACACTGTTTGAGCTGAGAGAAACATTGGAGCATCACTCGCTGCTGAGAGAAAAATGCTCTAAAAAGCTCCAAAGAGATATCTACTTTTGTCGAGGGGGGGGGGCAGGTATTTTGTCAGATCTTAAAGGTGTTGAGTGTGGGGCGCTGAATGCTTACGACATGAAGAGGATAGCGTCAGTAAGACTAGTCTCTCTCTCTCTCTCTCTCACACATACGTCAAAACACGATGCTTGTGATTGTGAACATGAGTTCCAGCAAGAGATTTGAACAAAGATTTTGATTACAGCAACAGGGTAAAAAAAAAAAACATCAATATTGGTGCAGTTTTAACCCTTAACTCCTCTGGGGGTTTTGAAACACATTCTAGGAAGAATTCACACGAAGGGAGTTAAAGATCAGGAGATAAAGAACCAATGTGTAACAGCTGTGATACTTTCAAAACTATTGCACGAAAAAGGGTGTGTCTATGATAGACCAGTCAGAGTGAGAGCGGAAGTTCATTGTGTCTTTCAGTGTGTGATTGCTGACTTCCTTATCACGACCCGCCCTCCTCTCATTCACTAGATCACACACTAAGCCTTTCCTGAGTACAGTCATAGATTAAACTGACGCCATCTAGTCTATACAAGGGAAATATGAGGACATAGGAAATGAGCGAATGGGTTTGATAAATGACTGTTTTTTTATTTTACTTTTATTTTAACTGGGATTGGGATGGGGTGGGAAGGGAAGGGGGTGGATGAGAGGATATGATAAGCAGCGAACGACCATATCTTGGGCCTGTCTCTTATAACATGTGAGTGATACTGTAAATTGAATATAATATGCTGTAGTGACAGAGATGTGAGATAAATAGGCTTAGGCATAGTGGTCAAGTATAGCATAATTAACCTCGTCATGGTACAGATCTCTCAAGACAATCTGATCCCACCTGTCAGTTAAGACCATTACAGACCTGCCTGAGCTTGAACCCCTTCTCTTCCAGACCACCATCACTCCTCCTGATGTCTTCCCAACAAGTTACTATTTTCCCCCTATGAATGAAAACTCATTCTCTACAGTGTGACCAGACTGTGTGCTCTGTACTCATTCTCTACAGTGTGACCAGACTGTGTGCTCTGTACCTTAAAACGCCGAGTTTAGCATCAGAGTAGAGTACGATTGTGGGGGTATATGAATAATTTAATATAACATCGCTTTGCTCTTAAAAACGGGAGTCTTCTCACCACACCACCACTCTTGTTCCCTGTTATAGCTGTCTGTGGCCTGTGGCCCTACTATGTCCATTATTGCCCAGAACAGTAGACCTAGTCTAAAGGGTTCTGCTATCAGCAGCTCCATGCTTTCACCATTTTATTGAGCATCTTTCTTCCTTAGTTCAAAAGTTAGACATGGGAGGAGCACGTGATGCCGCGGAGCTGAGCAGACGTTGACAAACCGAGCTCTTCAAAGTTATTCTATTATTACCTAAATAACAACGTTGAAACAATATTCTAACATCGGCTGATAAATTGTCAAGTACTTACCTTCCCAAAGAGCCATGGACCGCCGAAAGAGAGGCAAGAAGGACGACCAAAACGTTGTTGATTCCCAAGATAACGATAACGCTAGCAAGATTAGCATTAGCCCTCATAACTCAAACGACAGTTCCAGACTGTTGCTCTCGGCCTCTTGCGAGCCTGCCGACATGCTGGCTACTCTCCTCCGGGAAATTCAGGATGGTAACAAAGGTCTTTCTATGAAAATCGATAAGAGAACGGCTGAACTCCATTCTTCCATTGACGACCTGAAATCCTCCATGAATGATCTCCTTTTGAGAACGACTGAGGCAGAGTTGCGCATTAGCACAGTTGAAGACACCATCGCTCGACATGACCAGGTCTTGATACAACTGCAAAAGGACAATGCCTACCTCAAAAACAAGGTAGATCAGATGGAGAACCAGAGCAGACGTAGTAATATCCGTGTGGTGGGATTGAAAGAGGACAGCGAGGGCCGTGACCCGGTCCATTTCTTCACTCAATGGATCCCGGATGTCCTAGGCACAATCAACTTCACCAAGTCACTGGAAATCGAACGCGCCCACAGAACATCAGCGCCGAAACCCCGGCCAGATGAGCCCCCACGGGCCGTCCTGATCAGGTTCCTCCGTTTCCAAGACAGAGAGAAGGTACTGCAACTCGCAAGAGCCAAAGGGGACATCACCATTGATGGCAAGAGGGTCAGCCTTTTCCCGGATATGAGCGCGGATCTCGCAAGACGTCGCAAGCAGTTCAGACCTGCCGCCAAAGCACTGAAGGAGAAGAACATCATCGGCTACCTCATCCACCCTGCGCGGATGAAAGTTCAGTACAAAGGCCGAAGCCATCTCTTCAACACGCCGGGAGAAGTGTACACTTTTCTCAAAGAACTGAGCAACGTCTGAGCCAGGACGGTCTCTTTGGGGGATAAGATGCAGTTTGTTTGTTTTCTCTTATCCGGACTGAACCGCTGATATCCTCCGGTCGCTATAATTGATTTGTACATTTTCAACTAACCGTATCTTTCCGGGGTGAGTTCTATTACATTTACAGGAGAGTATATTTTGGTTTAGTACATATCACTGGGCGAAGCAAATAAGTGGGTTTAGGCCCACTGCTTTCCCCCTCATTTATGTTAATCTTTCGAAATGAGACTCAAGCAGCCCTTACCGTGGGCAGTAAATATTCAGCCATAAATATCTATTCACAAGGTTTGTTTTCAATTTAGAGAGCTCGCAGGTTTTAGTTTACGCCAAGGTTTAGCTAGTAAGAGCAAGATGGAAAGCGAGCAGCAACGTATCTCTACAAGTGTATTCATGTTTGATTGTTGGGATTGTGGTTTTAGTCTAACAATCGGGGTGGGTGGGATTCTTTATTTTTTTCCCCTTTTTTCTATGTTTATTGTTTCCTTCCTAAAGAGACACATAGGTCACTTCTGTGTTCAAACCAAAGTTGAAACATTTCCTAACTATCTACATATGATAGATTTCCATTCAGTTACATATTTGAAACCCTACTATGCTTAATCCACTAAAATATGTCACATTCAACGTAAAAGGTCTTAACAGCCCGATTAAAAGGAAGAGAGTCTATACATACCTTAAGAAATTAAAGGCTGACATTGTGTTTTTACAAGAAACACATCTTACAGCCAGTGAACACAAGAAATTGAAGAGGGAATGGGTAGGACAAGTTTTTGCGTCCTCTTTTAACTCCAAAGCAAGAGGAACTGCAATTTTGATAAGTAGACACATCCCCTTCTGCGTCAGCAACACCATCTCTGATCCCTCTGGCAGGTTTGTTTTGGTGCAGGGGCATATGTTTTCAGAGTCTTGGACCCTATTGAATATCTATGCTCCTAACTTCGATGACCATATGTTTATTCAGAATGTCTTCCTTCAGGTCGCTCAAGCACCACCAGGATGGTTACTGGTTGGAGGAGATTTTAATTTTTGTTTAGATACAGTTCTTGATAGGTCCTCTGATAAACCCTCACTTCTTACCAAAGCCAGCAAGCTCACCATGTCATTCATGAAAGATCTCAATTTACTAGACATCTGGAGACAGTTGCACCCACAGGATAGGGACTACTCTTTTTATTCACACCCACACAAGACACACACACGCATAGATAACTTTTTACTGTCGACACAACTGTTTCATAGAGTGTTAGATGTCGAGTATCTCCCCAGATTGCTTAGTGACCATTCTCCCCTGGTATTATCAATCTCCATTCCTACCAAGGTAAATGGAGCATATAGATGGAGACTAAATTCTACACTCCTAAAGCAACCTGAATTTTGTGCATTCATCAAAGAGCAGATCAATATTTTCACTTTGACAAACAAACCCTCCGCTCCTGACAGTTTCATTCTTTGGGACACATTGAAGGCCTATCTGAGGGGACAGATCATTTCCTATACTAAAGGGCTGAAGAGAAAACACGGTGCGGAACTGAGTGCCCTTGAATCTGAAATCTCAGAGCTAGAGAAAACCTACCAAAGAGGCCAAACTAAAGATCTATACAGGCTTTTGGTAAATAAAAAACTGAAATATAATATTCTGAACACATATCAAGCTGAGAGGGCCATCACTAAATCAAAACAGCGTTATTACGAGCTTGGAGAGAAAGCACACAAAGTATTGGCATGGCAACTGAAAGCAGAGGAAAGTAAGAGGACAATTAATGCTATAGAAACTCTTACTAATGAGATATCTTTCGACCCTACTGAAATTAATAATACTTTTAAGAAATACTATGAAGACCTCTACACTTCCCAATCAAGCGATGATCTATCAGAGATCGACTCCTTTCTCTCCTCTCTCAACCTCCCATGCCTGTCAGGGGAAGACAGCGAGCGCCTGAGTGAACACTTCTCAGTTCCTGAATTGTTGGAGGCCATTAAATCCTTACCTTCTAATAAATCTCCTGGGGAGGATGGCTTCCCTCCAGAGTTCTATAAAGAATTTAGGGAGCTGTTGGTCCCCTACCTTATGGAGGTACTTAAAAAAGCCAGGGAAGACAACTGCTTTCCAGAGTCTTTCTCTCAAGCAGTGATTACTGTAATCCACAAGAAAGGGAAAAATCCACTAAAGTGCGCCTCATATAGACCAATCTCTCTCCTTAACACAGATTGTAAACTGGTCACCAAGATGCTATCTAAGAGACTGGAGTCATGTCTTCCCCTGTTGGTCAACCCAGATCAGACTGGCTTCATAATTAATAGATTGTCCTCCAATAATCTCAGAAGGTTCTTTGATATAATTCACCTTGCTAACAAAAACAAAATACCTAGTGTCGCAGTCTCCCTCGACGCTGAAAAGGCCTTTGATAGGGTTGAATGGCCATACCTCTTTCGCGTCTTAGAAAAGTTTGGTTTAGGTACCGGGTTTGTAAATTTGATAAAATCACTCTACAAATCTCCTAAAGCTAGGATTGCTACCAACGGGATTACTTCCTCCTCTTTCCCTCTCCATAGGGGGAACAGACAAGGTTGCCCAATTAGCCCCCACCTCTTTGCCCTCGCCATCGAACCGTTGGCTGAGGCTATTAGAACGTGCCCTGACATACATGGCTTTGAGGTGGGCCCCCATACCCATAAATTATCACTCTTTGCGGACGACCTTATCTTATTTCTAACAAACCCAGAACACTCCCTCTCTCACTTGCAGATCCTACTACAGTGTTATAGTTCTTTCTCTGGATATAAGGTCAATTTAGATAAAAGCGAAATCTTACCGTTGTCTGTCTTTGACCATCATACCATCAAGCACAAGTTTCCTTTTAGATGGTCGCCTATGGGCTTCACATATTTGGGCATAATGATGGATGGTAACCTGAACAACCTCTATAAACTCAATCTGGCCAATTTGTTGCAAAAGGTGGAGGGTGACCTTTGTAAATGGATGGACTTACCTCTCACTCTACTGGGTAGAATCAATGTAATTAAAATGAATGTCCTGCCCAGATTTCTATATCTGTTTCAATCTCTCCCTATCCCTGTTCCCGCAGCATTCTTTTCCTCTCTCGACAAGATGACCAGACGGTTTATCTGGCACGGCAAAACCCCTAGGGTTGGCCTGGATAAACTGACCCTGGATTACAGTCAAGGGGGCTTAAACCTCCCCAATTTTAGAATGCACTACTGGGCAGCACAGTCTAGGTTTCTGGCTCAGAGGTTTGACAAGGGTCCCTCTCCCTCATGGTTGAACATTGAAAAGCTTGAGGTAAATGATGACACTGGGGCAGAATTGTTTTACAAATGGGACAGAAAATCTATAAAAACCATCACAGACAACCCTTTAATCATACATTCTGTCCTGGCATGGTGCAAACTGCATGAGCTGTTCGGACGAGGGGGATTCCTTTCCCCTAAAACCCCTTTATGGAACAATAGATTGATTCCTATGTTTTTCCAGAATAGTAACTTTAGACCATGGTCTGATAAGGGGATCACTCTTCTGGAACATTGTTACGAGGAGGGAGTTATTATGTCTTTTGATCAGCTGAAACAGAAATACCACTTGCCTAACAGGGACTTCTTTAGCTACCTACAACTACGAAACTTTATTAGGGTGTCTCTCAAGGGACAATGGAACCTACCTAAGATGTCACCTATTGAACAACTCTACCACGCAGACCAACCACTGTTCAAGACCATTTCCCGTGTTTACGATGCTCTTATGTCAGGACTAACACTGCCTGGGCTAGATAAACCCCGACTTAGATGGGAAAAAGATCTGGGTATTGATCTTGATGAGGGTCTATGGAGTGACCTATGCAGGGATGGTGTTACATCCACATTGAACTCCAGATACAGACTGATCCAGTTTAATTTCCTCCATCAGCTCTATATCACCCCATCTAGACTGCACAAGTTCAACCCTGATATCTCCTCCCTATGTTTTAGATGTGGCTCAGATGAAGGAACATTCCTCCATTCCACTTGGCAGTGTTCAAAACTACACGGTTTCTGGCAGGGGGTATGCGATACCATATCCTCAATTCATGGGGTTGCATTCCCTCTAGACCCGGAGGTCTGTCTACTGGGCAACTTTACTAACACCAATCTTAGGCAAAGCCATACTATAAAGCTAACAGAAATATTGCTAGCGATTGCCAAGAAATGTATCGCCTTGAAATGGAAAATGGATTCCCCCCTGCCAGTTGCAATGTGGCTATCAGAAGTTAATAGTTGTATCCCACTGGAGAAAATTACTTACCGCTTGAGGAATAAGTTAAATACATTTTACAGAATTTGGCAACCTTTTATTGACTATATGGAGAATCTCCCCCCACATCACATTGAATGAATCTCTATATTATCCTTATATAATGTTTCACACGTAACGTATAATATGTAGCCTACGGCAGGTGACCATATGATCCAATGTCTCATTATATATTTTTTTAATTGTATGTCTGTATATATAATTATAATTTGTTTTATTTTTTCTTTCTTTGTTATGCTCATCTGTTATTGTCACTTTGTCCTATTGTTGTCTAATATCTTTTCACGTTTGTCTTGAATGTTGTTAATTGGAAAATGCAAAAATAAAATATATTAAAAAAAAAAAGTTAGACATATATATTTTACAATACCTTTTCTGTATGGGGGTAAAGATGACAAAGTAATCGAATTGAATATTTCCTCCCATAGAGACATTAGGATGAAACAGTCAGAGGTCACCAAGCACAACATAGCTTCAGCGTGTAAATCAGCTAGAAAGATGTCGGCATCGAGTAATTGTCTCTGGCCTAGTTTTGTCCCATGGAATAAATGTTGTAGATCTTAATGTTTTTCCTCATAATCCTGGACTATCGGACCACCATTTTATTACGTTTGCAATCGCAACAAATAATCTGCTCAGACCCCAACCAAGGAGCATCAAAAGTCGTGCTATAAATTCTCAGACAACACAAAAATTCCTTGATGCCCTTCCAGACTCCTTCTGCCTACCCAAGGACGTCAGAGGACAAAAATCAGTTAACCGCCTAACTGAGGAACTCAATTTAACCTTGCGCAATACCCTAGATGCAGTTGCACCCCTAAAAACGAAAAACATTTGTCATAAGAAACTAGCTCCCTGGTATACAGAAAATACCCGAGCTCTGAAGCAAGCTTCCAGAAAATTGGAACGGAAATGGCGCCACACCAAACTGGAAGTCTTCCGACTAGCTTGGAAAGACAGTACCATGCAGTATCGAAGAGCCCTCACTGCTGCTCGATCATCCTACTTTTCCAACTTAATTGAGGAAAATAAGAACAATCCAAAATTTATTTTTGATACTGTTGCAAAGCTAACTAAAAAACAGCATTCCCCAAGAGAGGATGGCTTTCACTTCAGCAGTAATAAATTCATGAACTTCTTTGAGGAAAAGATCATGATCATTAGAAAGCAAATTACGGACTTTAAATCTGCGTATTCCTCCAGGGCTTAGCTGTCCTGGATCTGCACAGCTCTGCAAGGGCCTGGGATCGGGAGAGACACTTAAGTGTTTTAGTACTATATCTCTTGACACAATGATGAAAATAATCATGGCCTCTAAACCTTCAAGCTGCATACTGGATCCTATTCCAACTAAACTACTGAAAGAGCTGCTTCATGTGCTTGGCCCTCCTATGTTGAACATAATAAACGGCTCTCTATCCACCGGATGTGTACCAAACTCACTAAAAGTGGCAGTAATAAAGCCTCTCTTGAAAAAGCCAAACCTTGACCCGGAAAATATAAAAAACTATCGGCCTATATCGAATCTTCCATTCCTCTCAAAAATTTTAGAAAAAGCTGTTGCGCAGCAACTCACTGCCTTCCTGAAGACAAACAATGTATACGAAATGCTTCAGTCTGGTTTTAGACCCCATCATAGCACTGAGACTGCACTTGTGAAGGTGGTAAATGACCTTTTAATGGCGTCAGACCGAGGCTCTGCATCTGTCCTCGTGCTACTAGACCTTAGTGCTGCCTTTGACACCATCGATCACCACATTCTTTTGGAGAGACTGGAAACCCAAATTGGTCTACACGGACAAGTTCTGGCCTGGTTTAGATCTTATCTGTTGGAAAGATATCAGTTTGTCTCTGTGAATGGTTTGTCCTCTGACAAATCAACTGTACATTTCGGTGTTCCTCAAGGTTCCGTTTTAGGACCACTATTGTTTTCACTATATATTTTACCTCTTGGGGATGTTATTCGAAAACATAATGTTAACTTTCACTGCTATGCGGATGACACACAGCTGTACATTTCAATGAAACATGGTGAAGCCCCAAAATTGCCCTCGCTAGAAGCCTGTGTTTCAGACATAAGGAAGTGGATGGCTGAAAACTTTCTACTTTTAAACTCGGACAAAACAGAGATGCTTGTTCTAGGTCCCAAGAAACAAAGAGATCTTCTGTTAACTTTTACCGCCTCTCAACCCCGGATCCGGGATCACCCCCCACCCCCCCCACACTGATTAGCATCGCTAGCATAGCGTCACAATTAAATAGTAGCATCTAAATATCATTAAATCACAAGTCCAAGACACCAAATGAAAGATACAGATCTTGTGAATAAAGGCACCATTTCAGATTTTTAAAATGTTTTACAGGGAAGACAAAATATGTAAATCTATTAGCTAACCACGTTAGCAAAAGACAGCACTTTCCTAACTCCATCAGTTTCTTACTCCATCAGGTGCTATCACCAATTCGGCCAAATAAAGATATTGATAGCCACTAACCAAGAAAAAACCTCATCAGATGACAGTCTGATAACATATTTATTGTATAGGATAGGTTTTGTTAGAAAAATGTGCATATTTCAGGTATAAATCCTAGTTTACAATTGCACCCACCATCACAACTCGACTAGAATAAATACACAGAGCAACGTGTATTACCTAATTACTAAATCATAAAACATTTCTTAAAAATACACAACTCACAGCAATGGAAAGACACAGATCTTGTGAATTCAGACAATATTTCAGATGTTCTAAGTGTTTTACAGCGAAAACACAATAAATCGTTATATTAGCATACCACATATGCAAACGTTACCCGACCATTGATTCAAGCCAAAGAGAGCGATATCGTTATCATCGCCAAAATATATTAATTTTTTCACTAACCTTCTCAGAATTCTTCCGATGACACTCCTGTAACATCATATTACAACATACATATAGAGTTTGTTCGAAAATGTGCATATTTAGCCACAAACAACCGTGGTTATACAATGACAATACTAGCAAAACTAGCCTGAAAATGTCGGACGCCATCTTTCACAGTGATCTTGTCTCATGGATAACTATTCATAAACTTGACTAAAAAAATATAAGTTGGACAGCTATCGAAAGACAAATTAGTTCTTAATGCAATCGCTGAATTACATTTCTAAAATTATCCTTACTGTGCAATACAGGGTTCGCCAAGCGAAGCTATACCAAACAAAATGGCGGAATATGCGTTTAAAATTTTTCGACAGAACAACGATTTATCATCTTAAATATTTCTTACTATGAGGTGATCTTCCATCAGAATCTTGGGCAATGTATCCTTTCTTGGGTCTAATCTTCTTTTGGTCGAAAGATGTCCTCTGTCCGTCGAAATGCCCACTAACGTTCGACCGGGACCCCGAAACGTGCCCAGCTCTTGGATGGGCGTCACATAGAACTGCCTCAAAATCGCACTAAACGGATATAAATTGCTATAAAACGGTTTAAATTAACTACCTTATGATGTTTTTAACACCAATAACGAGTAAAAACATGACCGGCGATATATAAGTGGCTAAACAACAGCTTGGAAAGAGAGGAGGTCCAACGTCCATCCTGCGTCAGGCGCAGGGAGCAAAGGGACGGTACATCCGGTCTTTGCCGTTTTATACAGGCACTGATTGCGCAATCGACTCCATTCAAATTGTCACCACTTACTGACATCTAGAGGAAGGCGTGGGCAGTGTTTGTATCCTCATAGGATTTACAGGGACTTTAAAACTGATCTGGAACCAGAGGCCAAGATTGCTGAAATCTCACACACTGGGAGGAAAAGTGCTGTAGAATGAGTTCTGTTTCACTCAGAGACATAATTCAAACGGCTATAGAAACTAGAGAGTGTTTTCTATCCAATAATAACAATAATATGCATATTGTACGAGCAAGAATTGAGTACTAGGCAGTTTAATCTGGAGAGCAAATTATGCTAATGCGAAACAGCACCCCCTATAGTGGCAAGAAGTTAAATCTGACAATTAATCTTGATGGTTGTAAAGTCGTCTCAAATAAAACTGTGAAGGACCTCGGCGTTACTCTTGACCCTGATCTCTCTTTTGACGAACATATCAAGACTGTTTCAAGGACAGCTTTTTTCCATCTACGTAACATTGCAAAAATCAGATATTTTCTGTCCAAAAATGATGCAGAAAAATTCATCCATGCATTTGTTACTTCTAGGTTAGACTACTGCAATGCTCTACTTTCCGGCTACCCGGATAAAGCACTAAATAAACTTCAGTTAGTGTTAAATACGGCTGCTAGAATCCTGACCAGAACCAAGAAATTTGATCATATTACTCCAGTGCTAGCTTCCCTACACTGGCTTCCTGTTAAGGCAATGGCTGATTTCAAGGTTTTACTGTTAACCTATAAAGCGTTACATGGGCTTGCTCCTACCTATCTTTCCGAGTTGGTCCTGCCGTACATACCTACACGTACGCTACGGTCACAAGACGCAGGCCTCCTAATTGTCCCTAAAATTTCTAAGCAAACAGCTGGAGGCAGGGCTTTCTCCTATAGATCTCCATTTTTATGGAACGGTCTGCCTACCCATGTGAGAGACGCAGACTCGGTCTCAACCTTTAAGTCTTTACTGAAGACTTATCTCTTCAGTAGGTCATATGATTGAGTGTAGTCTGGCCCAGGAGTGTGAAGGTGAACGGAAAGGCTCTGCAGCAAAGAACCGCCCTTGCTGTCTCTGCCTGGCCGGTTCCCCTCTCTCCACTGGGATTCTCTGCCTCTAACCCTATTACAGGGGCTGAGTCACTGGCTTACTGGTGCTCTTTCATGCCGTCCCTAGGAGGGGTGCGTCACTTGAGTGGGTTGAGTTACTGACGTGATCTTCCTGTCTGGGTTGGCGCCCCCCCTTGGTTTGTGCTGTGGTGGAGATCTTTGTGGGCTATACTCGGCCTTGTCTCAGGATTGTAAGTTGGTGGTTGAAGATATCCCTCTAGTGGTGCGGGGGCTGTGCTTTGGCAAAGTGGGTGGGGTTATATCCTTCCTGTTTGGCCCTGTCCGGGGGTATCATCGGATGGGGCCACAGTGTCTCCTGACCCCTCCTGTCTCAGCCTCCAGTATTTATGCTGCAGTAGTTTATGTGTCGGGGGGCTAGGGTCAGTTGGTTATATCTGGAGTACTTCTCCTGTCTTATCCAGTGTCCTGTGTGAATTTAAGTATGCTCTCTCTAATTCTCTCCTTCTCTCTTTCTTTCTCTCTCTCGGAGAACCTGAGCCCTAGGACCATACGTCAGGACTACCGGGCATGATGACTCCTTGCTGTCCCCAGTCCACCTGGCCTTGCTGCTGTTCCAGTTTCAACTGTTCTGCCTGCGGTTATGGAACCCCTACCTGTCCCAGACCTGCTGCTTTCAACTCTTAATGATCGGCTATGAAAAGCCAACTGACATTTATTCCTGATTATTATTTGACCATGCTTGTCATTTATGAACATTTTGAAAATCTTGGCTCTCTCTACTTCTCTCCTTCTCTCTTTCTTTCTCTCTCTCGGAGGACCTGAGCCCTAGGACCACACGTCAGGACTACCGGGCATGATGACTCCTTGCTGTCCCCAGTCCACCTGGCCTTGCTGCTATTCCAGTTTCAACTGTTCTGCCTGCGGTTATGGAACCCCTACCTGTCCCAGACCTGCTGCTTTCAACTCTTAATGATCGGCTATGAAAAGCCAACTGACATTTATTCCTGATTATTATTTGACCATGCTTGTCACTTATGAACATTTTGAACATCTTGGCCATGTTCTGTTATAATCTCCACCCGGCACAGCCAGAAGAGGACTGGCCACCCCTCATAGCCTGGTTCCTCTCTAGGTTTCTTCCTAGGTTTTGGCCTTTCTAGGGAGTTTTTCCTAGCCACCGTGCTTCTACACCTGCATTGCTTGCTGTTTGGGGTTTTAGGCTGGGTTTCTGTACAGCACTTCGAGATATTAGCTGATGTACGAAGGGCTATATAAAATAAACTTGATTGATTGATTGATTTTCTTCACAAAATACAAGTGGATAATCTATTCAACACATGACATAAATCGCTTTTAGAGTGTCAGATACAGACCTCAACATACTGCAGGTGCACAGACTAAAGCATGATACACTAATGTTGCTGGCGATGAGATGACAAAAATCCTGCCATTCTTTAATTTCAGGATTGTTTCATGCAAAAGCTTTAGCCTATATATTGTTGCAATCTTATCGAACATTTCCCAGACTGAACTCTCCAGCTGTTTCAGTAGCCTTCAGTTGCGTAAGCAGTCCAGAGGGATCGAATAGTGATAAGCAAGTCCTTCATGATATAAACAAAAGATTGCATCTAGTTAGTGCATTGTCAGACATTTAGCTAAACCCTAATTAGCTCCAAATGCTGTATGCTGTTGCATGCATCCCGACAGCGAGAGAGAGCATCCTGTGATGCAGAAGAGAATATATAAATCTTCTGATTGACATACAGTTGCTCATGTAAACGGGTTATAAAGTGGAAAGCAATTGATTGCCAACGCGGTTTATGCCGAGTATGTTCCAGAAATATTATCAGCCGTTGAGGCAGCAACATCTATATTTGGGCACGGAAGTGGAGGTCACCGCGCAGCGTTCCGTTGCCCAGTGAAGAAAGAAAAAAACGGATAAGCACGCACTGACGTCAGAGCGCTCTGACGTTGAGTCGACCTTGGCAACAGAGCGATGGAACATTAAATAGACAACGCATGGAGATCCTGGAGAGGTGTAGACTGGCCAATCCCTCAGAGCCTGGTTCCTCTCTAGGTTTTTTCCTAGCCACCGCGCTTCTACAGCTGTATTGCCTGCCGTTTGGGTTTTAGGCTGGGTTTCTGTATAGCACTTTGTGACATCTGCTTATGTAAAAAGGGCTTTCTAAAGTAATTGCCATCTTTTTATGGTCCAATTTTAGACAATTGTGTAAATGCCCCTATAGAACAATGATTTGATTTTCTATATAAAGTATTTCAGTGCAAATTGTGTGTTTATTTAGACAATGGGGGAAGAAGCAAAGAGATCTTTTTAAATATTTCATTTTTATTTGTTACAAGGTTTGCAAAGGTCGTTTGCTTTGTAGTTCATTTAAATTAAGTTTAAAAAAATTTTTTTTTAAAAACACATTTACATTTCATAAATTAAATACTAACGTTTTCACAGAAAACTCTCATACTAAGATATAGACCACACAGACCATGGTTAGAGAAGCTCATCATGTTGTTTTTTTTATATATCACAAACAAGTTCACATTCCAGCAACCAGAAAACAAACCGGTCAAGATAACTATATTGCACTGAAGAACAAGTCAACAACTTTGTTATCTAGTGCCATAAAATCAATATACGGTTTGTAAACCCAAACTATTATGTGTTATAAGTTAAACATGCTTTAACTTGCTACATAGTTGAAAGAGGCAAGTGATAACCTATTATAGTCGAGAAAACTTGGTAAACAAATCAAATACGTTGCTTCCTGGTTGTGTGTCCAAGTCCATAGCCCTGCGATCATTCTGCACATCTAACACTGTACATGAAGTGCCAAATGTGCTCTAGAGGAAGTCGTGTTGTGTGGAAGAAGGGGGGGGGGGGGGGGGGGGGTCCCCAAGTGCACTGCTTTTGACCAGAGCCCTAAGCAGTGCACTATATAGGGAGCTATTTGGGACTCAACTTGAAGTTCTCCTCACAGGGCTAGGAGGGTAGGGGAGCTGAGGGAATCAGAGGACTGGTCATTGCTGGTGCTGCCTCTCCGGTGGGCTACACCACAGGTAGGGAAAGCCTCAGCCTCTGGGTAGGTAAAGACGAATGAAGACTTATAGGTAGTGCAGGATGGGGTGCAGGTGACCACAGGGGTGCACAGGGGCTCAAAGTCATTATTGGCTGTACTGTAGAGAGGCTCCCAGTCCTGGGTGTACAGGGAGCTGGCCAGATCGACCTCGGGCACCGACCGGGCCGTCTCCATCTCCGTCTTGGCGAGGAGAGACAGGGACTCCAGGCAGGCTGTGTCCAGGTCGGCCATCTTGACGTCGGAGACGGAGATGGAGGCAGTGGACAGGAAGGGACTGCTGGAGAATATGGAGGCAGAGGTTGAGAGGGTGGAGGTGGACTGGATGGAGGTGAGGGGAGTGGCGGAGCAGGTGGAGCTGGATACCATGCGCCGAGGTGGGGACAGCTGGATGGAGACCCCATGGGAGGGAGAGATGGAGGGGAAAGTTGTGTCCATATCAGAGGGGATCTTGCAGATGGGCTGGTGGGCTGCCAAGATGAACTCTAACTTCTCCTTCTCTTTGAGCAGGTTGGCGATGTCGTTCTGGAGAGCGGACTTCTCTTCCTCCAGCTCGTCAGTTTCACCCTGCAGAGTGTCGGTGAGTTCCTTCCTCCTGTTGCGGCATTTAGCTGCTGCCTGCTTGTTCCTCTCTCTACGGACTCGCTTCTTCTCCTCCTCCTCAGGCGAAAGCTATAGAAGAAAAAATAAAGAAAATGAAGTCCCTGCAGTTCTCCAATTTAATGCAAATGTCATCATTAAACCCTACATGCACGGTTTTCCATATTCAAAATGAAAGCAGTGTACATAAATTGTTGCAACACTATAGTCCCATAGACCAGCTTTAAGATCAGTAAGGAGAATTACCTGTTCCATTTTGCCTCTGCGCCCAGAGCTGTAGCCCTTGTTCCTCATGGCTCTAGTGTATGTTGGGGGGCTGGCGCTGTAGGGATGGGCTCTGTGAGAAGGTGCCACAGAGGATAGTGGCTGGACCAACCACTGCAGGTCTGGGCTGGCAGAGATGGCTGTAACAGTAGGGATGAAGGATGGACCACTGGACACTGAATTCGGGTCTGTGAAGTCCTGTTGCAGAAGGAGGGTAAAAAACAGTCAGTACAGTAGAATGTATATAGACAAGAGGGTCAACTTCCAAGGAGGGTGGGTGGGCGATGCTGCTGAAGCAATGCACCAGCATCATTTCACTCATGCATATGAATGAAGCCAGTTGGTTGGTCGGTCTATTAAAAGCCATAGTGTTTATAAATATCCCTAGTGATGTAGGCTATGACGCTCAACCTCTCTGGAGTTTCCTCGCTGTTTGTTAAATGAATGAACTACAGGAGCGTGTAGTCAGTGCTCTGTTGCAGAGCAGAACAGTGATACTTTAGAAGCGTCTAGCTTTATATGCTTCAACATCTACCATGCACATTCATGCACTGTTATAACATGTTAAAGTTTAAGATACGACATTAATAAAGGTTTAGCTGCATACGGTATCGCTGGAATTGCATGGTTTATAATCCACCATTACTACGTGGTTATTACACTTATAAAAACAGGTATTTAATGAAATTGTAAAGGCAATACGCCACATTGATTGATGTATATACCTGAGATTGGGGAGAACCCATGCTGGAGTAAGATCCCTCAGGAGAGTTGAAGGTAACCAGCTTGTCGCCGGATGGAGAAGCTGTACTACAGCGAGAAGAAGAGTCACAATCGGTGTTGAAAGCGGAGTACATCATCGTTTCAGGAGATCACGAAGAAACTCGATAAAATTCCAAATCAAGTGAAACGAAAGTAAGCTTCGGCTAAAGCTGTCAAAGTCAAGTGATCCTTTTGGCAGGTTAGCTGATGTCTCTTTCGTTTGTTGCAGTATCTCTCTTCTGCTGCGGAAAGTTTGACTACCGACTCTGACAGTTCGCATGGTTTTTATAGGCTTGCTAACCGTCTGGCGAGGAAATAATCGTGACGTAGGATGGGACGTACCTTCCTTGAATGGGTGAGGAGCACAACATAACAACGGTTTATGAACATACTAAACACAAATTATGAGACTTGTAACACATTTTTAACTATCGAATAAATTAATTGTGTGCTTAAAAGGGCTTTTATTGTGTGTTTATTGCCATAAGATAAAAAGTTAGAACTTCTAAGTTCCCTTTCCCAAGAAATGGAACGTTCCAGAAGGAGATCCCGTCAACGTAATTTACCTTATATGGTGCATCCTGTTAAATGGGCGGGCCCTGCTGGGAAACGCAGAACTATTGAAGATGGGAAGGTTGAAGACGATGAAGTAATTCCATACAGAAGCGTCCGAAAAGAAACTAATTCATAGGACCAGTTCCATTGATAACTACAGCGCCGTTGCTAACTAGCGACGCTGGTCCCATGAATTGCAAAGAGTTCTGGGATATTAGAATCCTCCTGTTTTAACCTGTATATGTTGAACCTAGACAGGAACATGACGTTAAGGAAAGACAACACAGCTGTTGTGAAAGCTGGAATATGGGATACTAATGGTCAGCTATGGCAGAATACAACAAAGTAAAGCTATTTAAGGTTAACATTATTTATAGTTACTTTCAACAACAATGCTATAGTTTCTATAGGATTTAATGATGTGTTATTTGTGTTTTACCAGAGGACCCATATTGTCCCATGGTGTTGATGTGGAATATAGGCTAATTCTCCTATCCAGGTTAGTTTCATAGCCTATAGGCCCTATGCCTATTTTAAATACCAATGTGGTGCACACGTTAGTCCTAATCTAGACCCCAGAATTATTGATGATAAGGGATATAAGGCAGGTAGCCTAGAGCGTTGGGCAAGTAACCGAAAGGTTGCTGGATCGAATCCCCGAGCTGACAAGGTAAAAATCTGTCGTTCTGCCTCTGAACAAGGCAGTTAACGCACTGTTCCCCGTCATTGAAAATAGTAATTTGTTCTTAACTGGCTTGCCTAGTTAAAGAAAGGTTAAATGATTTATATATATATATATATATATACGCAACTTCCCTATCTGTGGAAGAAAATATTGAACAACTTGACATTGTAAACACAACGGGTAGAATTTAGGAGGATCCCGATGCATATGTAGTATTTAACATTACATATGATTTCAGTTAGGTCATTGAAAATATGCTAAAGTTCCTCACGAGTGTAAACTAATTCAACAATGTACAGGTGTTACTAATACCTGAAAAACGGATAAATTACGTGTATGCATATAGAATAGGTCTATAGACATACGGCCATTCTAGAACTATTGCACAAATCATAAACAGAGAGCAATAATAATACCATACAGCTGCTGAAACTGAAGCCAACAACATGTACTTTGGCCCGAGGCAATGTTTGTACCTATCGGTTCCAGGTGAGGTGATGCGAGGGCATGGCAGCAAGTGAAGCAACAAGTCAGCCAGGAAGTACTTTTCCATTGTTGTGGTTGAGTACGGTAGTCTTACCTCGCTTAGATGGTCATAACAAAGGTGTTCCCTAGGAATGCTTTATATACAGTAGCCTAGTAGTGACTGTCGGGATCCCTGGTCTTTAGAACTACTAGTAATTGTAGTAGGACGGCATGTGGTGAAACGATGTGTATCATCAGATCAAAACACACAGAAGTAAATAAATGTAACAATGTAGACAGCTGGGCCTTTTAATATGGACTTAATTATTTGGGGGATTATGATTATAAATCCTGGATAGGCATGAATGTAGCTAAAGAACATCTCAAACTATTATTCATAGGCATAATGTACAAAACAAACTATTGTTTTGCTTCTATTCTGCTTTTAATAAACATGTTTAAATATGGAAAACGTCACTCTAATAGACCAGTAGTCTACAAAAGGGTTCCCTCTCTCTCCCCCCCCCCCCCCCCCCCCCACGCATTTAAATATGCCCTATAAGCGTCCTCTCGGCGGGGCTATAAACTTGGTGCTTAGCGGTGTTTCACCGGCTCATGTTTTGTTGAACAAGTCTGCGTTGTCCCGGCAACGCTCCACCCCTTCGCGCCAGTGACGCTCTGGCTTTGCATAGCAGTCTTTCAGAGCGGAGCAAATGGAAAGGAAGGCATAGTTACTTGACAACTGTTTATTTAGGTAGCCAGAGTGGTTGGCAAGACTCAATATAGGCCTGCACAACATCGGACTACAGGGCTTGCATTAACGCAATGTTTATTTTGAGCGGATTTCAGATGCTATGAATTTACAGTCAATTGCATTTTATTTAGGCTATATTGCCAGTCATTGTATAGGCCTAAATACAATGTATGTTGTCAAGGTTTTACACAAGCGGAGCCTACTTTATAGTCACTCAGACAGCTTTATGAAATTGTTGTACACATCAGAGCAAGCTCATTGTAGGCCACATGATCAAATGCCTGAGATGAAATGCTTGAGTTATAGGCTATAATGGGAAAATGAAATGTTTATGCATTGGTTGTGAGTATTCAAGTGTTATTTAGCCTATATCAGAATTAGCTTTCCCACAAATGCAACTTAAAGTAATCGGAAAAATAAGTCCTTTGATGTGTAGCTTCTTTTCAACATTGCACAAAAAGTTTCCTATTCAGGCTTCTCTCCCATCAACGGGTCGGCTTAACGTTGTGATCTGTCACTCTGTTTCCCAAAATCCCAGTGATGTCATCTATTGATCCCTAATAAGCTCTAGATCTAAATATAGCGTTCCAAAGTTCCAAAGCATTTCCCACATTCACGCTTGAGTGACCCCAGTGAAAACATTTATTTGACCTGAATTTAGGGCAGGGGTCTATAATTGTCTGAAGCTCATATCTCAGTCCCTAAACCGACCAGCGATCTGGTGACAGAATGAAAGAGAGTGCAGACCACCCTAATGAACTACCAGTAAATATAGAGGGGGCGTGGTTGCCGGGAAGCGCTAGGCAGACCCTCATTCACAGGGAGGCCCCGTCTGTCTGTCTCTTTATTCTATTCTCACGTTCCATCGTTTCATGGTTCTATCGCCCCGGGGCACTACTTTAGAGGAGTTGTGAGGTCACCCGAAGAAGAAAAAAATAGCTGTCCGTAATATTTATTGAAGTGCCTGTTTAGAAAAAGACCATTAATGTGTGTAATTAAAGAGAATGAAAAGGGATTACGTTCCAAATGTCTCCCTATTCCCTAGTGCTGCACTACTATCCCAGGGTGCCATTTGGGACGTACTCCAGGACACGCTGCCTCCAACTCCTTGATAATAATAGTCTACAGTAGCTGTCACGAAATTGCAAGAATAAGATTTAATCATTATTATATGAATTTGTTATACAACGTTATGACGCCTCTATTTATAGAATGAATGACGGACACGGGTTCATTTCAAGGCATAATTTCATTTTTTTTTCTCTAGGCTATGCTACAGTGTTTGAATGGTCGAATTTTAGCCCATCACTCAAGTATGACGCAACGTGTGAACCGGAAACTCCACATATGGTCCTAATGGTGTCCTCTCTGATTGGTTATCTGTCTGCAGCGTAAAGTCTGTTGCTGGAGCTATATTTCAAGTTGTGGGCCATGCATTAATAATTATCACAGCTAAAATCTCACAACTAGAGAGGCGTCTCTGTAGCAGGGGTGTAAAGGTACAACACCTCATCCAAAGCCTTTTCAATGTATGTTCTAACATGAATAACACTTTATTAATTTGCTGTTAAAAAAACATAATTACCTGAGTGGATGCAGAAAACATCTGCTATTCTATTCAGATACATCCACAATTATACTGATGTTATTGAATGATTATAACAAAGAACACAGGTTATCAAATATTATAATACTAGGTTGTGTGGATACAGAAGCCAACAGAGGATTGCTGTGTTTTGGAGGACATTGTAGGTCAGAGCTGTAGCCAGTGGTTCTCAAACCACTCTTCAGGGACCCCCAGATGTTTCACAATTTTGTTTCACCCCTGAACTAGCTCACCTGAGGAGAGGTTTGGAACGGCTGGGGGTCCCTGAGGAGAGGTTTGGAACGGCTGGGGGTCCCTGAGGAGAGGTTTGGAACGGCTGAGGGTCCCTGAGGAGAGGTTTGGAAAGGCTGGTGGTCCCTGAGGAGAGGTTTGGAACGGCTGAGGGTCCCCGAGGAGAGGTTTGGAACGGCTGGGGGTCCCTAAGGAGAGGTTTGGAATGGTTGGGGGTCCCTCAGGAGAGGTTTGAGAAACACTGCTGTAGTCTATAGGAAATACAAGAGTGGCAAATTATTTTCAAAGCTATATCAGTATAGGCTATATATAGCGTGGTACATACAGTATATGTTCTGTGCATTATCTAAAACGTAGCCATGTGTGTATTATGAAACAATGTTTTTACAAAGGGAACAGGTTATAACGTGTGTAATGCAAACTGCTGCACAGGATATAGCCTATGATGTGACGTAGTTCATTCACACGGGTGGTGGTTACAATGTAGGCATCAATTTCTTGAAGAGGGCCTCAACATACAAACAATGTGGTCATATTTGAGTGGTACAATTAATCTGAATTACATTGAGACTGCTATCATCTCAGTTTAAAATGTGTGTGGGTAATATTGCAGCTCCGTTGCTAAAACCAGCCTGTTTATTCTAGCCTATAACACCCTACCCTCTTTGTGGAATGGTACCGTCTCTCCACACATATTTCATTAATAAAATTCAAGCTCACAATAAAAGGAGGCGCGCTCCACTATCTGCAGCTACTACCATTCACTTGAAAGCGGTGAAAGTAATGCACAGAGGTGACAACAGCAGGACCGTAGATTATAGAATACGATAATTTAATAGGGATAGTGATTTATTTTGTAAAGCTTTATTATTAATACATTTTGTTGATAAGGCATCATCATGTATCCGGACTCGAGCCCAGACTACGATGACTCCTCGAGCTCGTCTATCAGCAGCAGCAGCAGTACGAGCAGCACCTGCGCAGCATCGCCTACCGGAGATATCCCCCGGTGTAGCCAGCGATCTCTAGATTCACACACGAACGTATCGTCAATGGACAGCAACATGTCGCAGGTATTTAAAAAAAAAATCTTATTAGAAACAAAAGGAAAACATTTGAATGGAATTGTCGTTGGCATTTTTGAAAATATTCATTATGTTTGTGTTGCATTGAGTTTGTGGCAAAATCAATCATTTATTAACAAAAAAATAATAATAATTGCATATTAGGCCTAACTAATAAGACACGGTGATTCTAGCCAACTAGATCGTGAACCGCTCCTGTGAAATGTAGCATTGTCAGCACCATTACCTATGACCTATTCAGATGTTTATGGCATGTTGAAAATGCCTTTATTGGGTAGGTAGGTAGGTAGGTAGGTAGGTAGGTACCGTACAGTCTAAGCCTACATGGCACCGTCAGACTGTTGACTGATCACCTTCAAATTCCTGACATTCCTAGCGTGGTATAGAAGGTCCATGTTGACCATGTTATAATTTAAGACTTGACTGATGCCATCATGCCAATAGATGATGATGGTGATGATGGTGATGATTGGTGTAGCTATTTTTGGCATCATGAGATGGACTGTCATTGATTAATTATGTGTGATGTTAGAAACCATTTAAAATGCTAATAAAAAATAATTCTAGATGTTGTGAATTAGTACAGAATTATCTTAGTAGATACACCATAAATAGTGCTATAAATTGTACGCCAATAACCAAATCACTGATGCACATCACACCCCTTTTGGAAAGGTCAACCTTGCACGTCATTGGATTCAATTGATTCGATTCAATAAATTCAACATTCCTCGTATCGTTTTTGCAGGATGTCTGCGGAGAAACAGACTCTCCATGGCAGTCTCCCTTTGTTCCAACGGTGACTGCAATCTCAACCTCCCTGGATCTGCACTGGATGTTCCAACAGACCACCGTCATCACATCAGCATCAGTCTCCTCCTCCTCCTCCTCCTCCTCCTCCTCCTCCTCCTCTTCCTCCTCTTCCTCCTCCAGTGGACGTGCAAAGCTTAGCAGAGCGCATGGCGCAACCCAGTTGTCTTCCAGAGTGGAAGGCAGCAAGAAAGGGAAAAAACAGGCAAGCCTTGTTAAATATCAAGGAGAATTTTGATACATCTTTTAAAAAATAGTCTTGAATGTCTGATGTGCGTGCGTGCACGTGACTGACCAGATAGACTGTGCCAATGTTGTAGCATTTTACGCACGTCTCAGTGATTGATTGGGTGTAGAGCCTGTTACTACGCATTACATTTATATCCTAGCCAAGGAGAGTCTACATTCTGTAACATATTTTCTGACACTGCATTGAAGGATGTGTAGGCTTTTTTTAGGGCTACCCTTTGCCAAATGTTGAATTAGCCACGTGATGAGATGGCAAGATTCCTGATGCAGGTCAGGATATGCATTGACAGGGTTCTCATTTGTTGAGACTGATCTAGCCTTCGTCAGAAGAGGACGAGAGGAGAAATATCAGGAGAGAGAGGAATAAAGTCGCTGCAGCCAAGTGTCGCAACAGACGAAGGGAGCTCACCGACACCCTGCAAGCCGTAAGCGCACCTTGTTCTCATCTGAAAAAAACTACTGTTATGTCCTTATGGAGATGCTTAGCAGAATGGATTTTACCCAAAGTGATTGAGGCTCTCCATACGTCGTACTAGACCAAGTATCTTCTTTTAATTGTCATTTCATAAATGTGTTAATTAATTGATGTGTGGTTCTCCCCTTATAGGAAACTGATCAGCTTGAGGAGGACAAAGAGGCCTTGCAGACAGAGATCACCCATCTCCTGAAAGAGAAAGAGAGGCTGGAACAGATCCTATCCACCCACCAACCAGCCTGCAAACTAGCCGTCGCTGAGGACGATGTCGAAAATGAGATCGACGATGACATTGAAGGTATTCTACAAGACGCCCCAGATTCTGCCCAGCTGCTCTCCATCTTGGAGAATGCAGACAAACTCCAACTCCCAGAAGGCAATGCAACAGTAGCGACTGTGTCCAAGGGCCCCTTGTTCCAAGAAATGGACACCGTCCGCGTCCCAAGCATCTCCATCTCTGCCTCGGCCATCTTGGGTAACTCCAACCTCCTACTGTGCTCCAGTGCTGAGGAAGAACCCATGGAGGATCTAGACTTCGACCAGGGTGACCTACAGGACCTGGTCCCCAGCCTGGAACTCAACATGGCTGTGGCCCCTGAGACCGCCCCGTCCGTTCCCGACATCGACCTCCTCGGGGGCCCCTTCTGCCTCTCAGACTGGGAGACCCTGTACAAGTCTGTGGCCAATGATCTGGAGCCCCTCTGCACCGCCACGATGATGTCTTCCAGTGACAGTCCTACATGTAGCAGTTATTACCGCTCTGTGTTTTCGTTCAATTACTCCGAGATAGATCATGTGGCTGAGGAGAAGGGCTGTTGTGAGATCTCCGAGGGTCTCAAAGGAGTTGTTGGCGGTAGATCTGATTTGATTAACGGTAATCTCAATTCTCCCACTCTGTTGGCCTTGTGAATCTGTTATGAACTGGTTGAAGAAATAGGGCCAGTTCCCCACACACAGATTAAACCATAGTCTTATTAAAAAGTAATAATAGCATGTTCAATAATGATTCTCCATTGAAAGTGCTTTCCTAGTCCAGGACTAGGACTAGATCTGTGTCCGGTAAACTGGTCCATGAGGTTGATATTGAATCAATAAGCTATGGTCTATTTATCTATCTATCTATCCCCTGATGTTTTGTTAACCTTTAACACCAAATTAAATGGTTACTGTGACTGTAACAGTGTTAACTTCTTCCAGATATATTGGTGCACCTGTGAGGGCTGTTCACTCTCTTGAGTAGTGATGGTGGAAAAAGTACCCAATTGTCATACTTAAGTAAAAGTAAAGATACCTTCATAGAACATGAGTCAAGTAAAAGTGAAAGTCAAACAAACAAAATACTACTTGAGTAAAAATCTAAAAGTATTAGGTTTTAAATATACTTAAGTATCAAAAGTAAATGTAATTTCTAAAAAAATGTACTTAAGTATCAAAAGTAAAAGTAGAAATAATTACTTATATTAAGCAAACCAGACGGGACCATTTTCTTGTTTTTTTATTTTTTTATTTACGGATAGCCAGGGGCACACTCCAACACTCAGGCATCATTTACAAACCAAGCATTTGTTTTTAGTGAGTCCGCCAGATCAGAGGCAGTTGAGCTGGCCAGGGATGTTCTCTTCATAAGTGTGTGAATTCCACAATTTTCCTGTCCTGCTAAGCATTAAATATGTAACTAGTACTTTTGGGTGTCAGGGGAAATGTATGGAGTAAACTCACTTTTTTATTTTAGGAATGTAGTGAAGGTAAAGTAGTCAAAAACATAAATAGTAAAGTACAGATACCTCCAAAAAAGTACTTAAGTAGTACTTTAAAGTATTTTTACTTAAGTACTTTACACCACTGCTCTTGAGAGAGATACATGTGTATATTGTTGGCGTTGTATCAAAATTAAATGCATGAAAAATCATACCATTTGATTCAAAATGGTGCTACATTTTTGTGTTTCATCCTTAAATATAAATGTGAAACTAGACTGTGGTTTGTGTGGATGCCGTTATCAGATTGTGTCTGAACAGGTGAAATTACAGTTTAAATAATGTGGACATTATTTTACTGTACGGTGAGATTTCTTTCAGGTTTTCGCTGAAAACACAGTGACATGTATTTTATTAAGATGTATTTTATGACATAGCTTATTTTTTTTACATTCAAAGTTTTGACTAACTGTTGGTCAAATGCAACAACAAAAAAATAGAACACAGACAAATAAAAATATACCATTGACAAATCTTAATTGTTGACTGTTTTAATGGAATACATTGCATTCTCATATATAGGCTATTGTTCAGGTCTGCATAGGCCTATAATGATATTTCTGCCAGAATAGGTCATATAACCTACTTCTTATATGAAAGCCTACAGCTATGTCAAATACTCTTTCCATAAATAATTGTAATATTGGAACTATATAAATTCATCAAGGATAACATGTATTTTTAAACAACGAGATCATGTTAATTATTCATTATCGTTAATCTCTTGCCAATACTCTCACTGTCAAGGCAATTTCAGATAAGCACACAGCACGGAGTGTACGGTTGCAGTGTTTTACATCACGACGTGTTTACGCTGCACACGATTGCGTTGCACTTCCATGTCCATATTTGGAGAGTTCAGACGTTTTGTCTCCATGGAGATGTTTTGGCAGTGTCGGGTTTCTCTCTGGAAGATTTTCCCGGAAAAAAAAGACAAAGCAGGGCAGGCAGAGCGAGTGGAGGGAGAACCCGAGAGAACCGTTGTTATCAGGAAACAAACAGTCCTTCACAGGAATTCCATCATAATAGAGTGCTGTGGAATTCATTTTACATTGCCTGTAGCTGTACGCGTTTATGCTGGCTTTAGTTTTATTATTAGCTTGTCTGCCTGCTCCTACCCATGCAAAAATAGAATTTCATTTTCTATTCTGTTCTATTCTATTCTAGCCTATTTTATTCTAGAATTGCCTCTTCTTGCCGTGCAACCTAATACAGACAGTGTCAGACAACTAAACATATGTTTCTTCCTAAATAAAATTAATGCACATTTCTGTCTAATATATATCACTTCTTCTTCTTCTTCTTCAACCGTCATTGCATGTTATACATTATGTTTAGTTCTGCATATCTGTAAACTCATCATCATTGACTGACTGACAATGTCAAGGCCAGAAGATAGTGAATCCGTATTGAAGAAAGTATCTTCATGTGTTGGGACTATGTTATATAGTTAGAAAAGGCATCCGTATTTATATCTCAGAGCTCAATGGTATTCGTGCCAGAAGACTGTCATCTGGGCATGAAATTCTGCTGAGCTGAGCAATTATGCAACAGAGTGAAAATACTTCACCTTTATTCGCAGTCTCTGATGCCCATTCCAGTCCCTGACATCTCCCCGCGGCCGTCATCTTTATTCACAGTCTCTGATGCCCATTCCAGTCCCTGACGTCTCCCCGTGGCCGTCATCTTTATTCGCAGTCTCTGATGCCCATTCCAGTCCCTGACATCTCCCCGCGGCCGTCATCTTTATTCACAGTCTCTGATGCCCATTCCAGTCCCTGACGTCTCCCCGTGGCCGTCATCTTTATTCGCAGTCTCTGATGCCCATTCCAGTCCCTGACATCTCCCCGCGGCCGTCATCTTTATTCACAGTCTCTGATGCCCATTCCAGTCCCTGACGTCTCCCCGTGGCCGTCATCTTTATTCGCAGTCTCTGATGCCCATTCCAGTCCCTGACATCTCCCCGCGGCCGTCATCTTTATTCACAGTCTCTGATGCCCATTCCAGTCCCTGACGTCTCCCCGTGGCCGTCATCTTTATTCACAGTCTCTGATGCCCATTCCAGTCCCTGACGTCTCCCCGTGGCCGTCATCTTTATTCACAGTCTCTGATGCCCGTTCCAGTCCCTGACGTCTCCCCGTGGCCGCCATCTTTATTCACAGTCTCTGATGCCCATTCCAGTCCCTGACATCTCCCCGTGGCCGTCATCTTTATTCACAGTCTCTGATGACCATTCCAGTCCCTGTCACGTCCTGACCATAGTTCTTATGTGTTTTGCTTGTTTAGTGTTGGTCAGGACGTGAGCTGGGTGGGAATTCTATGTTGTGTGTCTAGTTTGTCTGTTTCTGTGTCCAGCCTAATATGGTTCTCAATCAGAGACAGCTGTCAATCGTTGTCCCTGATTGAGAATCATATATAGGTGGCTTGTTTTGTGTTGGGGATTGTGGGTGGTTGTTTCCTGTCTTTGTGTTTTGTCTGCACCAGCTAGGACTGTGACGGTTAGTTTGTTTTGTCATTTTCTATAGTGTCTTGTTTTGTGTTTATTAAATAATGGAAAATTACCACGCTGCACATTGGTCCTCAGATCCTTCTCGCCTCTCCTCGTCTGAGGAGGAGGACGACTTAGACTGCCGTTACAGTCCCTGACATCTCCCCGTGGCCGTCATCTTTATTCACAGTCTCTGATGCCCATTCCAGTCCCTGACATCTCCCTGATGTGCATGAGGTTGGCTATATGCCATAACATAGTGTGTGTGTGTGTGTGTGTGTGTGTGTGTGTGTGTGTGTGTGTGTGTGTGTGTGTGTGTGTGTGTGTGTGTGTGTGTGTGTGTGTGTGTGTGTGTGTGTGTGTGTGTGTGTGTATTTTCTGATTCAGTCAGCTTCAAATAAGAGCAGTAGAAGGAGCTGTGAAGGGGATTCTGTTCTACCACTAATATTTTCTTAATGTAAGTAGTCCTACTACTGGGCTACTACAGGGGAATTATACTCTAGCTAGTAGCCCACCTACATGGTCAACCTACCTCTACTGTACAAATACCCCACAGACAGTTACCGGGGCAACCACCACACCCAAACCCACAGCCTTCCGTTCTAAGAGTGGAGTGAGGAGTGAGGCTTATTGGAAAAGTTTCCACAGGTTGGGAGGGGGCCACTGACAGGTTGGGGACTGGGCCTTAGATTGGCCTCTGCCCGGGGCCTCCGAATAACTAAGTCCGCCCCCTGGACACAGCCCTGGATATATCCCACATTAAACTGTCATGAAGCAGTGACCTCTTTTTTTACTGGGCATAAATGTCTATATTAAATTAGTGTTATATGGAACCCTTGGTAGGAAGGTATGCATGGGGCATTTTACACCACCACAGCCAGTCAAATGTGTTTTTATTTGGCGGGTCATGAAACGGTTGCACTTGGATGGATGTAATGTAAGGGTATTTTAGGACAGGTGAAAGAATGGTGAACAGTCAGTCAGAAGAAGCCATACTATTCAGTATTCTATATACTATTCAGTATTCTATATACTATTCAGTATTCTATATCCTACTCAGTATTCTATATACTATTCAGTATTCTATATCCTACTCAGTATTCTATATACTATTCAGTATTCTATATACTATTCAGTATTCTATATCCTACTCAGTATTCTATATACTATTCAGTATTCTATATACTATTCAGTATTCTATATCCTACTCAGTATTCTATATACTATTCAGTATTCTATATCCTATTCAGTATTCTATATACTATTCAGTATTCTATATCCTATTCAGTATTCTACATCCTATTCAGTATTCTATATCCTATTCAGTATTCTATATCCTATGCAGTATTCTATATACTATTCAGTATTCTATATCCTACTCAGTATTCTATATACTATTCAGTATTCTATATCCTATTCAGTATTCTATATACTATTCAGTATTCTATATACTATTCAGTATTCTATATCCTACTCAGTATTCTATCTCCTATTCAGTATTCTATATCCTATTCAGTATTCTATATACTATTCAGTATTCTATATCCTACTCAGTATTCTATATACTATTCAGTATTCTATATCCTATTCAGTATGCTATATCCTATTCAGTATTCTATATACTATTCAGTATTCTATATCCTACTCAGTATTCTATATCCTATTCAGTATTCTATATACTATTCAGTATTCTATATCCTACTCAGTATTCTATATACTATTCAGTATTCTGTATCCTATTCAGTATTCTATATCCTATTCAGTATTCTACATCCTATTCAGTATTCTATATCCTATTCAGTATTCTATATACTATTCAGTATTCTATATCCTACTCAGTATTCTATATACTATTCAGTATTCTATATACTATTCAGTATTCTATATCCTACTCAGTATTCTATATACTATTCAGTATTCTATATCCTACTCAGTATTCTATATACTATTCAGTATTCTATATACTATTCAGTATTCTATATCCTACTCAGTATTCTATATACTATTCAGTATTCTATATCCTACTCAGTATTCTATATACTATTCAGTATTCTATATCCTATTCAGTATTCTATATACTATTCAGTATTCTATATCCTACTCAGTATTCTATATACTATTCAGTATTCTATATCCTATTCAGTATTCTATATACTATTCAGTATTCTACATCCTATTCAGTATTCTATATCCTATTCAGTATTCTATATCCTATTCAGTATTCTATATACTATTCAGTATTCTATATCCTACTCAGTATTCTATATACTATTCAGTATTCTATATCCTATTCAGTATTCTATATACTATTCAGTATTCTATATACTATTCAGTATTCTATATCCTACTCAGTATTCTATATACTATTCAGTATTCTATATCCTATTCAGTATTCTATATACTATTCAGTATTCTATATCCTACTCAGTATTCTATATACTATTCAGTATTCTATATCCTATTCAGTATTCTATATCCTATTCAGTATTCTATATACTATTCAGTATTCTATATCCTACTCAGTATTCTATATACTATTCAGTATTCTATATACTATTCAGTATTCTATATCCTACTCAGTATTCTATATACTATTCAGTATTCTATATACTATTCAGTATTCTGTATCCTATTCAGTATTCTATATCCTATTCAGTATTCTACATCCTATTCAGTATTCTATATCCTATTCAGTATTCTATATCCTATTCAGTATTCTATATACTATTCAGTATTCTATATCGTACTCAGCATTCTATATCCTATTCAGTATTCTATATCCTATTCAGTATTCTATATTCTACTCAACATTCTATCTCCTATTCAGTATTCTATATCCTATTCAGTATTCTATATAAAATTCACTATTCAATATCCTATTCAGTATTCTATATACTATTCAGTATTCTACATTTTCAAATACTGTACATCATAGACGTTAGGGGATAGGTGGAAATATGACCTAATTAAAGTTTTAAAAAGCAATTACTTTTTATCGTCTATTCCAGTATGATACGTCTGTATGTAACAAGAGTATGACAAGGTCCAACCGAAACCTGACTTCAGCTTTTAACCCAACCCCTCTGAATTGGAGAGATGTGGGGGCCTGCCACATTGGGCACCCAGAGAGCTGTTATTGTGGGGGTTTAAAACCTCTACAGGATCGGTGGGTCCACTGCGGGACGGTTGAGCTAACGTAGGCTAATGTGATTAGCATGAGGTTGTAAGTAACAAGAACACTTCCCAGGACATAGACATAATCTAACTGCACTGTCCAATTTACAGTAGCTAATACTGTGAAAGAAAACCATGCTATTGTTTGAGGAGAGTGCACAGTTATGAACTTGAAAATGAATTAATAATCCGATTAGCTACATTTGGGCAGTCTTGATACAACATTTTGAATAGAAATGCAATGGTTCATTGGATCAGTTGAAAACTTGGCACATACACTGCTGCCATCTAGTGGCCAAAATCTACATTTTGACTGGGCTGGAATAATACATTATGGCCTTTCTCTTGCATTTCAAAGATGATGATACAACAACAAAAAATACAAAACTATGCATGTTTTTTTCTTTTTATTATCTTTTACCGGATCTAATGTGTTATATTCTCCTACATTAATTGAACATTTCCACAAACTTCAAAGTGTTTCCTTTAAAATGGTATCAAGAATATGCATATCTTTGCTTCAGGTCCTGAGCTACAGGTATGTCATTTTTGGCGAAAATTGAAAAAAAGGGGCGGATCCTTAAGAGGTTTGCTCAAGGGCATAAGGACATCGGGGATTCAATTTAACAACTTCTCGGTTACTGGTCCAACGCTCGAACCGCTAGCCTGCCTGCCACCTTCTTAAATTCCACCTTGAAATCTAGACAGGTGTCTCAATAGTGTCAAACTCTTGTTACATACAGTCCTATCATACTGGAATAGTGTTCCAATTACATAGTCCTATCATACTGGAATAATGTTCCCATTACATAGTCTTATCAAACTGGAATAGTGTTCCCATTACATACAGTCCTATCATACTGGAATAGTGTTCCCATTACATACAGTCCTATCATACTGGAATAGTGTTCCCATTACATACAGTCCTATCATACTGGAATAGTGTTCCCATTACATACAGTCCTATCACACTGGAATAGTGTTCCCATTACATACAGTCCTATCATACTGGAATAGTGTTCCCATTACATACAGTCCTATCATACTGGAATAGTGTTCCCATTACATACAGTCCTATCATACTGGAATAGTGTTCCTATTACACACAGTCCTATCATACTGGAATAGTGTTCCCATTACATAGTCCTATCATACTGGAATAGTGTTCCCATTACATACAGTCCTATCATACTGGAATAGTGTTCCCATTACATACAGTCCTATCATACTGGAATAGTGTTCCCATTACACAGTCCTATCATACTGGAAAAGTGTTCCCATTACATACAGTCCTATCATACTGGAATAGTGTTCCCATTACATACAGTCCTATCATACTGGAATAGTGTTCCCATTACATAGTCCTATCCTACTGGAATAGTGTTCCCATTACATAGTCCTGTCATACTGGAATAGTGTTCCCATTACATACAGTCCTATCATACTGGAATAGTGTTCCCATTACATACAGTCCTATCATACTAGAATAGTGTTCCCATTACATAGTCCTGTCATACTGGAATAGTGTTCCCATTACATACAGTCCTATCATACTAGAATAGTGTTCCCATTACATACAGTCCTATCATACTGGAATAGTGTTCCCATTACTTACAGTCCTATCATACTGGAATAGTGTTCCCATTACACAGTCATATCATACTGGAATAGTGTTCCCATTAATTACAGTCCTACCATACTGGAATAGTGTTCCCATTGCATACAGTCCTATCATACTGGAATAGTGTTCCCATTACATACAGTCCTATCATACTGGAATAGTGTTCAAATTACATACAGTCCTATCATACTGGAATAGTGTTCCCATTACTTACAGTCCTATCATACTGGAATAGTGTTCCCATTACACAGTCATATCATACTGGAATAGTGTTCCCATTAATTACAGTCCTATCATACTGGAATAGTGTTCCCATTACATACAGTCCTATCATACTGGAATAGTGTTCCCATTACATACAGTCCTATCATACTGGAATAGTGTTCCCATTACATACAGTCCTATCATACTGGAATAGTGTTCCCATTACATACAGTCCTATCATACTGGAATAGTGTTCCCATTACACAGTCCTATCATACTGGAAAAGTGTTCCCATTACATACAGTCCTATCATACTGGAATAGTGTTCCCATTACATACAGTCCTATCATACTGGAATAGTGTTCCCATTACATAGTCCTATCCTACTGGAATAGTGTTCCCATTACATAGTCCTGTCATACTGGAATAGTGTTCCCATTACATACAGTCCTATCATACTGGAATAGTGTTCCCATTACACAGTCCTATCATACTGGAAAAGTGTTCCCATTACATACAGTCCTATCATACTGGAATAGTGTTCCCATTACATACAGTCCTATCATACTGGAATAGTGTTCCCATTACATAGTCCTATCCTACTGGAATAGTGTTCCCATTACATAGTCCTGTCATACTGGAATAGTGTTCCCATTACATACAGTCCTATCATACTGGAATAGTGTTCCCATTACATACAGTCCTATCATACTAGAATAGTGTTCCCATTACATAGTCCTGTCATACTGGAATAGTGTTCCCATTACATACAGTCCTATCATACTAGAATAGTGTTCCCATTACATACAGTCCTATCATACTGGAATAGTGTTCCCATTACTTACAGTCCTATCATACTGGAATAGTGTTCCCATTACACAGTCATATCATACTGGAATAGTGTTCCCATTAATTACAGTCCTATCATACTGGAATAGTGTTCCCATTGCATACAGTCCTATCATACTGGAATAGTGTTCCCATTACATACAGTCCTATCATACTGGAATAGTGTTCAAATTACATACAGTCCTATCATACTGGAATAGTGTTCCCATTAATTACAGTCCTATCATACTGGAATAGTGTTCCCATTACATACAGTCCTATCATACTGGAATAGTGTTCCCATTACATACAGTCCTATCATACTGGAATAGTGTTCCCATTACATACAGTCCTATCATACTGGAATAGTGTTCCCATTACATACAGTCCTATCATACTGGAATAGTGTTCCCATTACATACAGTCCTATCATACTGGAATAGTGTTCCCATTACACAGTCCTATCATACTGGAAAAGTGTTCCCATTACATACAGTCCTATCATACTGGAATAGTGTTCCCATTACATACAGTCCTATCATACTGGAATAGTGTTCCCATTACATAGTCCTATCCTACTGGAATAGTGTTCCCATTACATAGTCCTGTCATACTGGAATAGTGTTCCCATTACATACAGTCCTATCATACTGGAATAGTGTTCCCATTACATACAGTCCTATCATACTAGAATAGTGTTCCCATTACATAGTCCTGTCATACTGGAATAGTGTTCCCATTACATACAGTCCTATCATACTAGAATAGTGTTCCCATTACATACAGTCCTATCATACTGGAATAGTGTTCCCATTACTTACAGTCCTATCATACTGGAATAGTGTTCCCATTACACAGTCATATCATACTGGAATAGTGTTCCCATTAATTACAGTCCTATCATACTGGAATAGTGTTCCCATTGCATACAGTCCTATCATACTGGAATAGTGTTCCCATTACATACAGTCCTATCATACTGGAATAGTGTTCAAATTACATACAGTCCTATCATACTGGAATAGTGTTCCCATTAATTACAGTCCTATCATACTGGAATAGTGTTCCCATTACATACAGTCCTATCATACTGGAATAGTGTTCCCATTACATACAGTCCTATCACACTGGAATAGTGTTCCCATTACATACAGTCCTATCATACTGGAATAGTGTTCCCATTACATACAGTCCTATCATACTGGAATAGTGTTCCCATTACATACAGTCCTATCATACTGGAATAGTGTTCCCATTACATACAGTCTGTATGATTTCACCTTCCCATTCCTCATGATTAGTCTCTTATTGTGATATTCCTAAACCATATGCTATATTTACAGGTATAAATCAATGTCATTTGAGTTTGCAAGGTATCGTCACTAGAGACGGGTGACGCCACAGCTCTGAGAACAACCTTGTGTGTGGAATGAGACGGTGTAATGGAATCAGATGATATAGTAAGCGGAGAGGGATAGGCAAAGCAATATACTGCAACGTCTCTGTTGTCGTAAGCTACGTGTAAAACTGTTTTTCCAGACCCTAATTTAACTTTGAATGAAATCTTTATGGTCACCCTTAAAGCAACATCAGTTAGACAACTGTATTAGGAGATTAATAGGCACAGGTGGGTGGCAAAAAAACGTTTACCATCTGTTTTCCCCAACTACTTCAGCTTTTTGCTTGATAACTGAAGCTAGATAGAATATGCTAGAGCAATGAGCGGAAGGACTCATGTACCTCACGGAGGTCTCTAACCAGAAGAATAGATGCTGAGCTGGGGCGCCATGCACCAAACATGTTTGAGGGAGGACGGATGGACAAATTCCAATATATCTTTGCATTTATTATGTTCATATCTTGTATTTTCCTATCTTAAAATTGATGAAATTGAAAGGTCCGTCCGTGCACTTGAATCCTTGACAGGTTTGAACATCTTATTAACTTAAGGCCTACTGTTATCCACTACTTATTCTCAGTTCCTTAATATCATATTAGAATTTGACGTTTGTCATCATGCCCAGCTAAGAATGGTCAAATATAGAACTGCTGTTAATAGTGCAGACAGAGACTGAAATAAAAATGTCTGAGAAGACTCATCCTTACAGACAGATGTGTTGATGTGACTGACAGACAGACAGATGTGTTGATGTGACTGACAGACAGACAGATGTGTTGATGTGACTGACAGACAGACAGATGTGTTGATGTGACTGACAGACAGACAGGTGTGTTGATGTGACTGACAGACAGACAGATGTGTTGATGTGACTGACAGACAGACAGATGTGTTGATGTGACTGACGGACAGACAGATGTGTTGACGTGACGGACAGACAGATGTGTTGACGTGACGGACAGACAGGTGTGTTGACCTGACTGACAGACAGACAGATGTGTTGACCTGACTGACAGACAGACAGATGTGTTGACCTGACTGACAGACAGACAGATGTGTTGATGTGACTGACGGACAGACAGACAGATGTGTTGATGTGACTGAGGGACAGACAGATGTGTTGATGTGACTGACAGACAGACAGCTGTGTTGATGTGACTGACAGACAGACAGATGTGTTGATGTGACTGACGGACAGACAGACAGATGTGTTGATGTGACTGAGGGACAGACAGATGTGTTGATGTGACTGACAGACAGACAGCTGTGTTGATGTGACTGACAGACAGACAGATGTGTTGACCTGACTGACAGACAGACAGATGTGTTGACCTGACTGACAGACAGACAGATGTGTTGACCTGACTGACAGACAGACAGATGTGTTGATGTGACTGACGGACAGACAGACAGATGTGTTGATGTGACTGAGGGACAGACAGATGTGTTGATGTGACTGACAGACAGACAGCTGTGTTGATGTGACTGACAGACAGACAGATGTGTTGATGTGACTGACAGACAGACAGGTGTGTTGACGTGATTGACAGACAGACAGATGTGTTGATGTGACTGACAGACAGACAGATGTGTTGACGTGACTGACAGACAGACAGATGTGTTGACCTGACTGACAGACAGACAGATGTGTTGATGTGACTGACAGACAGACAGCTGTGTTGACCTGACCGACAGACAGACAGATGTGTTGATGTGACTGACAGACAGACAGGTGTGTTGATGTGACTGACAGACAGACAGATGTGTTGACCTGACTGACAGACAGACAGATGTGTTGACGTGATTGACAGACAGACAGATGTGTTGATGTGACTGACAGACAGACAGATGTGTTGACGTGACTGACAGACAGACAGATGTGTTGACCTGACTGACAGACAGACAGATGTGTTGATGTGACTGACAGACAGACAGCTGTGTTGACCTGACCGACAGACAGACAGATGTGTTGATGTGACTGACAGACAGACAGGTGTGTTGATGTGACTGACAGACAGACAGCTGTGTTGACCTGACTGACAGACAGACAGATGTGTTGACCTGACTGACAGACAGACAGCTGTCTGGGATTTATTTTAATGGAAGAAAAGGGAAGGAAGGAGTGAATTATGGAAGAGTGACATAAATAAAGAGGTCCGTCCGTCTGTTGTGGCTGCAGCTGGTGTGATGATAGATAGACAAGAGAGTGAGTCAGAGAAGTGTCTGGGCTGGAGGTTTGTGTTATATGGGGTACTCCCCAGAGACATACACAGATATAGCTGCAGCCAATCAACATCAGCATGCAGAATGCATTAATGCAGAAGTACCATATCATATCACGACTCATGGGTTCATTGAGTGTGCTGGGCAGTAAGGCACATAACTTGAACATAAACCTGGAACTATTACATTTATGAGCAATAACGGTAGTTTTTTTTTTTAGAGCATTTTGTGAATGAATGCATCATAATTTCAATTAATAATAATTAATAATAAAGGTACATTTCCTGAAGTTAAAACAACATTTCACTTACAGTTTCTACCTTGGTTCTATCTACTCTCTCACACCCACACAGAACGAAACGCAAACGAATTTGGTTTTACGCCTTCCTATAGAACCACAGGTTGAGATTCTCATCCATCATCCACCTTTTGGGCAGATGCCGGCGAGAGCAGCCAACCTCATAGATAGAGGTATTTTCAACCTGAGGTTGAATCCCAAATGCCAGCCTATTTATACCCTATTTAATGCACTATTTTTTAAACCGGGACCCATAGGGCTCTGGTCAAAAGCAGTGCACTATTTAGGGAGTAGGGTGCCATAGGGCTCTGGTCTAAAGTAGTGCACTATATATAGGGAATAGGGTTCCATTTGGGACATAAGGCAATCTCACACCACAGCCTTGATCGTAGTGCAGAAAGACGTCAAGAGCAGATGCTTTTAAAGTGGGAAAAGGAAATGCAATCTTTAAACAGTCATTTTTTCATTTCTGATTCCTAGACGGATTTCTTTTTCTCTAATTGAATGAAAATGGTTCAATTCATTTTTCTGGCTTTTGCAAGAGATGTGAGAATCTCTCTACACTGTAATATAATCAATGGAAGTCTGATAAATTAACACCGGTTCATATTACTTTGATTGATCTCTATTTAGATTCAACAAATGTATATTAATGAACTGGTGGGGTATATGAACTTCATCACGCTCAAAGAGAGTGGTATATTTTCACAGAAATGTCATTCTTGAAAGCTTACTGTTTTTTGGCAGCATAATGGTATACTATAGGGCTTCTCCCCAGTGAGACCCTACAGTGCTGACTCGGCACACGGACCATGTGTGTTCCTCTACTGATTGATATCTCTGGCTGGGCTGCCTCCCTCCTCATCTGTTTAAAGGCCCAGACAGACAGAGAGGGAATACAGAGTCTTGACTCTCTGGTTGCCTACAAAATGACGCCCTATCCCCTATAGAATGCATTACTTTTCACCATAGCCCAGGGCACTATATAGGGAATAGGGCTGCCATTTGGGATGCAGTTAGGGAGGTAGACTAGAGCCAGTCAGATAGGGAGTAGACTAGAGCCAGTCAGATAGGGAGGTAGACTAGAGCCAGTCAGATAGGGAGTAGACTAGAGCCAGTCAGATAGGGAGGTAGACTAGAGCCAGTCAGATAGAGAGTAGACTAGAGCCAATCAGATAGGGAGTAGACTAGAGCCAGTCAGATAGGGAGGTAGACTAGAGCCAGTCAGATAGGGAGGTAGACTAGAGCCAGTCAGATAGGGAGGTAGACTAGAGCCAGTCAGATAGAGAGTAGACTAGAGCCAATCAGATAGGGAGTAAACTAGAGCCAGTCAGATAGGGAGGTAGACTAGAGCCAGTCAGATAGAGAGTAGACTAGAGCCAATCAGATAGGGAGTAGACTAGAGCCAGTCAGATAGGGAGTAGACTAGAGCCAGTCAGATAGGGAGGTAGACTAGAGCCAGTGAGATAGGGAGGTAGACTAGAGCCAGTCAGATAGAGAGTAGACTAGAGCCAATAAGATAGGGAGTAGACTAGAGCCAGTCAGATAGAGAGTAGACTAGAGCCAGTCAGATAGGGATGTAGACTAGAGCCAGTCAGATAGGGAGTAGACTAGAGCCAGTCAGATAGGGAGTAGACTAGAGCCAGTCAGATAGGGAGTAGACTAGAGCCAGTCAGATAGAGAGTAGACTAGAGCCAGTCAGATAGGGAGGTAGACTAGAGCCAGTCAGATAGGGAGTAGACTAGAGCCAGTCAGATAGGGAGTAGACTAGAGCCAGTCAGATAGAGAGTAGACTAGAGCCAGTCAGATAGGGAGGTAGACTAGAGCCAGTCAGATAGGGAGGTAGACTAGAGCCAGTCAGATAGGGAGGTAGACTAGAGCCAGTCAGATAGAGAGTAGACTAGAGCCAGTAAGATAGAGAGTAGACTAGAGCCAGTAAGATAGGGAGGTAGACTAGAGCCAGTGAGATAGGGAGGTAGACTAGAGCCAGTGAGATAGGGAGTGAGTAGACCTGGGCATTGACTCTCTCTTGAAATCCAGTTAATTTCAGTAGTAATAATAATAGTACATATAAACATGGATACAGGTACAACCCTACTGCTGTTGTATTGGGGAATCTTCGGGATGATACATTTAATTAAATGTATTGACCGTATTGACCATCTCTCTCTCTCTCTCTCTCTCTCTCTCTCTCTCTCTCTCTCTCTCTCTCTCGAACTGGACATTAAATCACAGATGGTGAAACCAAATTAGAGTCTATAAAAATAAACAGAGGAAGGGACATTTGTGGTGGAAGTCCAGATAGAAGCACAGTGGCCCACGGCTGAGGACATCATGATCACTCAGGACTGCTGTTGACTTCAAGTGCCCTACTAATATCTAATATCTAATATCTGATATCTGAATCAAGACCCAGACAGATTCCTGTCTTGTGTAGAAGTACAGTTGCTCTTGACGGAAGTGATTAAGGAGAAATACTTCAGTTACCGATGCCAAACAAACCAATTTTTATATTTTTAGTTAATCCGTTGATATTGTATACGTTATATTGCATTGGCATTGTAGATGTTTAGCATCCACTTAAAGTATTATCATTGATCAGAGTTGGTATATATAGGGTTATTAGCCTAATGACCAGTCTCATGTCACAAAAAAAAGATATATATTGTCCCACTAGAGGACGCTAATACTGCAAGGAATATTCCTGAGTGGCTCTTCAAATAAACAACCAGTGTTGTCACAACCAACCAAGTAATTTATTGATTTATTTGCTTATTAAATTGCCTTGCACATTTCCCTTGCAGATGCCCAGCCCTTTAGGGTCTTACATTAGAATAGAATACACTATATCAGGTCTAGTCTGTGACATGTATATATCATGAAGTATACGTGAGCTAAGGTTAAGTTAAAGTAGCCTCTTGTAGTAATAAAGCAAAGGTTAGCGGGTCAAAACATCTGTTGCAAAACATCGACATCCTAAATATCTTATTAGTAACAGTTGAAATCTATCCCCTGGAGTCGTAAGAGGGCACCAATAGAATTCCTGAACCCTTTAAATAGGACCCAAGAACACCAAATAAGAGCAGGTGCGACCATAGTGCGACATGCTGAAGGGAAATCTATATGAAACTGATCTCTCGCTCTCGCTCTCCGGTTGCGGTCTCTTGTGTGCGTGCGTGCGCGCGCACAACACAGACATGAAAACTGTGTCAACAACAACAACAACAACAACAAAGCACTAATTATAGTCCATCATGTTTCCAAATTCACTTTCTTTGCTTGTACATATGTATGTCAAATGTATAAATAAGTAATACGTGTATGTTTATAAAAACAATTTGGCGTTAAAACAATGAACATGAAAACAAAAATGCGCTTTTTGGTCTTCATTTAATGTTTGTGTTAGGCATAATGTTAGCAGTGTGGTTAAGGTTAGGGTTAAGGTAAAATGTATGTTTTAAAATCACATATGAATAAGAAGAGAAATTGTAGAAATGGGCGGGGTCTATGACTTTGTGGCTATGGTAACTAGTGACGACACAATCCAACAGCGGAAGCTGAAAGTTTCCTCACATCAGAATGTTGTGTGTTTTTTGGTTGCTAGGGGTGGAGCGAACAATGCTTATTTATTTTTTTCCCCTTCCATTTATCCCTGCGGTCTATTTCTATCCACGCTTACGTCTGGGACAGCAAGTTCCGCATTCCCGTACCCTCCCAGATACTGATCAGTATTTAAACGGACTGACGCAACGATTTTTCGATTTTTAGTCTCAAAACGTAGCTACGTCCGATTCACAAATTACAGACACATATTATATCACCTCGGATATTGGACCTAATAAAGGTAAATTAACCAATTACTTCTGGTTTGGTTTATGAACCTTTGACTAAGTCGATTAACAGTTCATTTTTGTTATACATAATAAAAACATTTATGAAAAAGTTTTGTTTTTATCGTTTTCATAATTGTATTATTTTACAACTAGGATATTTTACGAGTTTTAGCTTGCAATCCCGAGATTTATAGCACTACTACTATTGTAATTTTTTTTGTCGTGGATTTTTTATTTATTTCATGTGTACAATATCTCTTTGTTGTTAGGTAACGTTAGATTGTTACAACTGCGTTTTAAATCTCCATCAAATGGATACAAAGTATCGAATGAATATCCCGTGCAGTTTTGAACACTATTGTAGAAATTTGCGAAAATAGATTTTTCGCTGTTACATTAACGAAGCGGTGGAAGTCTGAATATTGTCCTCGCTGCCAAGTTCAACGTTACGTAAGTCTGTTATAGACGAGACATTACTGTGGGCTATCGACAGTGGCCTATTTAGAACATAACGTCTAGAATAGACCGAAATACATTCTTTCGTAGGATGGGGAGAAACTTTTTGCTTTAGTTTTCTTGATTATTTTATTTGTGTGGGAAAAGAAATCAGCAAAATTGCAATTCGCACTTGTTTCACTTTGCTTTGTTAGGCTACGGTAGCAGAGTAGAAGCACACTCAAGTGTTTCACACAGACAGTCGGATATTTGTTTGACTTGATGTTACAAGGGTTAATTTGTAAACTCATTTCCATGTTCATGGGAATTCATTCGATTGCGTTTATGCTATGTTTATTATGATTACGAATCATTATCAGCCTCATCCCTCCTCACCATTTAGAACCTTCATATTATATCTATCTATACAGTTGAAGTCGGAAGTTTACATACACCTTAGCCAAATACATTTAAACTCAGTTTTCCACAATTCCAGACATTTAATCCTATCCTTCCCTGTCTTAGGTCAATTAAGATCACCACTTTATTTTAAGAATGTGAAATGTCAGAATAATAGTAGAGAGAATAATTTATTTCAGCTTTTATTTCTTTCATTACATTCACAGTGGGTCAGAGGTTTACTTACACTCAATTAGTATTTGGTAGCATTGCCTTTAAATTGTTTAACTTGGGTCAAACGTTTCAGGTAGCCTTCCACAAGCTGAATTTTGGCCCATTCCTCCTGACAGAGCTGGTGTAACTGAGTCAGGTTTGTAGGCCTCCTTGCTCGCACACGCTTTGTATATAGGATTGAGGTCAGGGCTTTGTCATGGCCACTCCAATACCTCGACTTTGTTGTCTTTAAGCCATTTTGCCACAACTTTGGAAGTATGCTTGGGGTCATTGTCCATTTGGAAGACCCATTTGTGACCAAGATTTAACTTCCTGACTTATGTCTTGATGTTGCTTCAATATATGCACATAATTTTCCTTCCTCATGGTGCCATCTATTTTGTGAAGTGCACCAGTCACTCCTGCAACAAAGCACCCCCACACCATGATGTTGCCACCCCCGTGCTTCACGGTTGGGATGGTGTTCTTCGGCTTGCAAGCATCCCCCTTTTCCTCCAAACATAATGATGGTCATTATGGCCAAACAGTTATATTTTTGTTTCATCAGACCAGAGGACATTTCTCCAAAAAGTACGATCTTTGTCCCCATGTGCAGTTGCAAACGGTAGTCTGGCTTTTTTATGGCGGTTTTGGAGCAGTGGCTTCTTCCTTGCTGAGCGGCCTTTCAGGTTATGTCGATATAGGACTCATTTTACTGTGGATATAGATACTTTTGTACCTGTTTCCTCCAGCAACTTCACAAGGTCCTTTGCTGTTCTGGGATTGATTTGCGCTTTTCGCACCAAAGTACGTTCATCTCTAGGAGACAGAACGCGTCTCTTCCTGAGCGGTACGACGGCTGCATGGTCCCATGGTGTTTATACTCGCGTACTATTGTTTGTACAGATGAACGTGGTACCTTCAGGCGTTTGGAAGTTGCTCCCAAGGATGAACCAGACTTGTGGAGGTCTACAATTTTTTTCTGAGGTCTTGGCTGATTTCTTTTGATTTTCCCATGATGTCAAGCAAAGAGGCACTGAGTTTGAAGGTAGGCCTTGAAATACATCCACAGGTACACCTCCACTTGACTCAAATGATGTCAATTAGCCTATCAGAAGCTTCTAAAGCCATGACATAATTTTCTGGAATTTTCCAAGCTGTTTGAAGGCACAGTCAACTTAGTGTATGTAAACTTCTGACCCACTGGAATTGTGATACAATGAATTATAAGTGAAATAATCTGTATGTAAACAATTGTTGGAAAAATTGCTCGTGTCATGCACAAAGTAGATGTTCTAACCGACTTGCCAAAACTATAGTTTGTTAACAAGGAATTTGTGGAGTGGTTTTCAAACGAGTTTTCATGACTCCAACCTAAGTGTATGTAAACTTCTGACTTCAACTGTATCTATCTATCTGAAGCATGTTTGTCCTATTTTGAAACGGAGGTTATACGAGTTAAAATAACTATTATTCATATGTCTTTGCAGTGGCCAAAACACTGCTCCACCATTGGTAGAAGAGGATTGCAGTCCAACTTGTGAGTAAGTAGCCTATTCAAGTCTCATCGTCTTTATCAAAATGACCTTATAAAAAGGCTGCAGACAAGCTGTGTTTGCTCTCTCTGTCTCTGTCTCTGTCTCTGTCTCTGTCTCTGTCTCTGTCTCTGTCTCTGTCTCTCGCTCTAGAGCGAGAATCTCTGGCTCTGGCTCTGGCTCTGGCTCTGGCTCTGGCTCTGGCTCTGGCTCTGGCTCTGGCTCTGGCTCTCGCTCTGGCTCTGGCTCTCGCTCTCGCTCTCTTCCTGACATAACCATATTACAGTGTTTTATAGGGCCTGGTTGTACAGTGTTTTATAGGGCCTGGTTATACAGTGTTTGATAGGGCCTGGTTATACAGTGTTTTATAGGGCCTGGTTATACAGTGTTTTATAGGGCCTGGTTATACAGTGTTTGATAGGGCCTGGTTATACAGTGTTTTATAGGGCCTGGTTATACAGTGTTTTATAGGGCCTGGTTATACAGTGTTTTATAGGGCCTGGTTATACAGTGTTTTATAGGGCCTGGTTATACAGTGTTTGATAGGGCCTGGTTATATAGTGTTTTATAGGGCTTGGTTATACAGTGTTTTATAGGGCTGTTAGGGTTCCATCAGGGAACAAACTGCCGGGTGCAGTAGTTCATCTTGGAAATGGTCTCCGTCACTGGCTGTGTCTGAAATGGTACCCTATACCCTATATAGTTCACTACTTTTGACCAGGGCCCATAGGGTGTTCCATACAGAGGTAAAACATTTTTTTTTGAATCAAATAACAGGGTGGCTAGATTGAAGAAGCTATATAAATAAAATATATTTTGATTTGTTTGACATTTATTTTTATTTTTTTATTTTTTGGTTACTACATGTTTCCATATGTGTTATTTCATAGTGTTGATATCTTCACTATTATTCTACAATGTAAAAAATAAAAACCCTTGAATGAGTAGGTGTGTCCAAACTTTTGACTGGTACTGTACATATAGGTAGGGGTAAAGTGACTAGGCAATCAGTAGAAGTAATAAACAGAGTAGCAGCAGAGTGTGAAAGGGTGTCTGTGTGTGTTGCAATGTCAGGGTTATATGTGTGAGTGTGTGGTTAGAGTCCAGTGAGTGTACGTCGAGCCTGTGCAAGAGAGTCAGTGACAATAATATGAATAAAATAAGGGTGTCAATGTAAATAGTCAGGGTGGCCATTTTGATTAACTGTTAAGCAGTCTAATGGGTTGGGGGTAGAAGCTGTTAAGGAGCCTTTTGGTACCAAACTTGGCGCTCCGGTACCGCTTGCCGTGCTGTAGCAGAGAGAACAGTCTATGACTTGGGTGGCCTGGATGGCAGGAGGCTCAGCTCCAGTGATGTACTGGGCCGTACGCACTACCTTCTGTAGCGCATTGCGGCCGGAGGCCGAGCAGTTGCCATACCAGGCGGTGATGAAACCAGTCAGGATGCTCTTGATGGTGCAGCTGTAGAACTTTTTGAGGATCTGAGGTCCAATGCCAAATCATTTGGGGTATGGGGTATAGGTGTTGTCGTGCCCTCTTCATGACTGTTGGTGTGTGTAGACCACGATAGGTCCTTTGTGATGTGGACACTGAGGAACTTGAAGGTCTTGACCCGCTCCACTACAGCCCTGTCGATGTGAATGAGGGCGTGCCTGCCCTTCCGTTTCCTGTAGTCCACAATCAGCTCCTTTGTTTTGCTCACATTTAGGGAGAGGTTGTTGTCATGGCACCACACTGCCAGGTCTATGACCTCCTCCCTATAGGCTGTCTCGTCGTCATCGGTGATGAGGCCTACCACCGTTGTGTCATCGACAAACTTAATGATGGCTTTGGAGCCGCGTGTGGCGATGCAGCCGTGGGCGAACAGGGAGTACAGGAGGGGACTAAGCACGCACCCTTGAGGGGCCCCCGCGTTGAGGGTCAGCGTGGCGGATGTGTTGTTGCCTACCCTCACCGCCTGGGGGGGCGGCCCGTCAGGAAATCCAGAATCCAGTTGCAGAGGGAGATGTTCAGTCCCAGGGTCCTTGGAGGGCACTATGGTGTTGAACGCTGAGCTGTAGTCAGTGAACAACATTCTCACGAAGGTGTTCCTTTTATCCAGGTGTGAAAGGGCAGTGTGGAGTGCAATAGAGATTGCATCATCTGTGGATCTGTTGGGGAGGTATGCAAATTGGAGTAGGTCTGGGGTTTCTGGGATGGTGTTGATGTGAGCCATGACCAGCCTTTCAAAGCATTTCATGGCTACAGATGGGAGTGCTACAGGGCGGTAGTCATTTAGGCAGGTTACCTTGGAGTTCTTGGGCACAGGGACTATGTTGGTCTGCTTTAAACCTGTAGGTATTACAGATTGGGTCAGGGAGAGGTAGAAAATGTTATTAATGACACTTACTAGCTGGTCAGCGCATGCTCTGACTACGTGTCCTGGTAATCCGTGTGGCCTTGTGAATGTTGACCTGTTTAAAAGGTCTTACCCAAATCGGCTATTGAGAGTGTGATTACAGTCGTCCGCTTTGCCTGTTTGATTGGTTCGTCGGAGGGCGTAGCAGGATTTCTTATAAGCGTTCCAGATTAGTGTCAAGCTCCTTGAAAGCTTTAGCTCACTGCAGCTGTTGCTTGTAATCCATGGCTTCTGGTTGGGATATGTACGTACGGTCACTGTGGGGACGACGAGGTCATTGCTCTTGTTAATGAAGCCAGCGACTGATGTGCTAACCTCAATGTTATTGGATGAATCCCAGAACATATTCCAGTCTGTGCTAGCAAAACAGTCCTGTAGCTTAGCAACCGCTTCATCTGACCGCACTTTGGTATTGAGCGTGTCACTGGTCCTTCCTGTTTGACTTTTTGCTTGTAAGCAAGAATCAGGAGGATAGAGTTAAGGTCAGATTTGCCAAATGTAGTGAACTATATAGGGTGGGAACTGTGGACGGGATTTTTCAATTAAGTATTTGTTGTCATTCAACAAGAGATGACTAGTTTTCATACAAATTTGTTCACTTGAAAAATGATGCAACAAACATTTCAGTTAGATGTAAATTTGCTTGACTAAGATTTCTTTGGCAAAAACGTTGAAACTCATGACAGATTTCTTGATTTATTTTAGATTAATTTGGGCTATTTTAAGGAAATGTACTGGCTATGGTGGCTCAAGAGGGACAAACAACAGTAAAGTTTTGGCATTAAAAAAAAAATTATAGCGAAGGTCTTTAGGGAATATGCGTGCACAGATGTTCGATTCACCTAGCCGAGTTCTGCTAGGAGCAAACCCGAACGCCTTTAGTCTGGTTAGATTTGTCATTATATCTGATAACATTTCATATCAGTGGACCTGACACTTATATGGCCTGGTCTGAATGCAGTGGAGACACACAGGGAGGGGGACATTCTCTTTGGACCGGCACACGTTCAGCATGTGGGCCAAGCCGAGCTTATTGTGTGCCCCAAAAGACCCAGAGGGACCAAGTGGAAAAACAGTTGTTACAGTAGGTTCTAAATAAACAGAGTAAAAAAAAAAAAACTCACGGACGCTTAATCAAGCTCCAACCAAGTTTATTCACCCACTGGGTCATACAGCTGCATAAGACAACGAACATATTCACACAAGCACTGATATTTAACCCTTTCTCCAATGCTGAGCCTCCTCCTTACACATCTGAACAGCCAATAATATACCTCATACCTCTGTTGCTATCCAGAAGATTAGTGATATACATTCTTCCTCACTTCATCTAACCTGACCTCTGCCCAAATTCCTCACTCCTCCCACAACTCACGGCTGTCATGGTGACTGGTACCAGACTGTGTCTCTTCTCCTCCCATAGGATCCCTGATGGTTAACAATAACACATCCTGACATCATGTAAACGTTATACATTATCCTCTCCCCCTCAGTGAAATGAATAAGTATATTTCATGATTTCAAAGGTTAAGAAATCAGAACCCATCACAGTAATAGACAGGCTCATGCTCCTCTTAGTTTAAGTAACTTAATTGACTGTAATAGGTTCCTACAACCCACTCCTGTCTATGGAGTAACTAATATCGGTAGATCTCTATACGATTGTGTCATTGTGTCTATATAGGCCAGAGGTGACTGGTTGTCTCTACTTTGTAGAGGTGGTAGTAGTAGGACACCTGCATGGGGAACATGCTGCTGTGGACATGCTAAAGTGACCTGTGTTTGTGCTCCTTCCTATATATGTGTATGGCTTTGTACGAGTGTGTTTGTGTGTTTGCCTTCACCTCATATGTGTATGCATTTCTTCCTGTAAGTGTGTGTCTATGAGTGTTAAGGGCTTTAAATGCCCCAGCACCTACCTGCCTGCCTACTTACAGTACCTGCCTGCCTACTTACAGTACCTACCTGCCTGCCTTCCTACTTACAGTACCTGCCTGCCTGCCTACTTACAGTACCCACCTGCCTACCTGCCTGCCTACTTAGTGCCTACCTGCCTACTTATAGTACCTGCCTGCCTGCCTGCCTACTTACAGTACCTGCCTGCCTGTCTGCCTGCCTGCCTACTTACAGTACCTGCCTGCCTGTCTGCCTGCCTACTTACAGTACCTGCCTGCCTGTCTGCCTGCCTGCCTACTTACAGTACCTGCCTGCCTGTCTGCATACTTACAGTACCTACCAACCTACCTACCTGCCTGCCAACTTACAGTACCTGCCTGCCTGCCTGCCTACTTACAGTACCTACCTACCTACCTACCTGCCTGCTTACTTACAGTACCTACCTGCCTACTTACAGTACCTACCTGCCTGCCTGCCTACTTACAGTACCTGTCTGCCTGCCTGCCTACTTACAGTACCTGCCTGCCTGCCTACTTACAGTACCTGCCTGCCTGCCTACTTACAGTACCTGCCTGCCTGCCTGCCTACTTACAGTACCTGCCTGCCTGCCTACTTACAGTACCTGTCTGCCTGCCTGCCTACTTACAGTACCTGCCTGCCTGCCTACTTACAGTACCTGTCTGCCTGCCTGCCTACTTACAGTACCTGCCTGCCTGCCTACTTACAGTACCTGTCTGCCTGCCTGCCTACTTACAGTACCTGCCTGCCTGCCTACTTACAGTACCTGCCTGCCTGCCTGCCTGCCTACTTACAGTACCTGCCTGCCTGCCTACTTACAGTACCTGTCTGCCTGCCTGCCTACTTACAGTACCTGCCTGCCTGCCTACTTACAGTACCTGCCTGCCTGCCTGCCTGCCTTCTTACAGTACCTGCCTGCCTGCCTACTTACAGTACCTGCCTGCCTGCCTGCCTACTTACAGTACCTGCCTGCCTGCCTACTTACAGTACCTGCCTGCCTGCCTACTTACAGCACCTGCCTGCCTGCCTACTTACAGTACCTGCCTGCCTGCCTGCCTACTTACAGTACCTGCCTGCCTGCCTACTTACAGTACCTGCCTGCCTGCCTACTTACAGTACCTGCCTGCCTGCCTACTTACAGTACCTGCCTGCCTGCCTACTTACAGTACCTGTCTGCCTGCCTGCCTACTTACAGTACCTGCCTGCCTGCCTACTTACAGTACCTGCCTGCCTGCCTACTTACAGTACCTGCCTGCCTGCCTGCCTACTTACAGTACCTGCCTGCCTGCCTACTTACAGTACCTGTCTGCCTGCCTGCCTACTTACAGTACCTGCCTGCCTGCCTACTTACAGTACCTGCCTGCCTGCCTACTTACAGTACCTGCCTGCCTGCCTGCCTACTTGCAGTACCTGCCTGCCTGCCTACTTACAGTACCTGTCTGCCTGCCTGCCTACTTACAGTACCTGCCTGCCTGCCTACTTACAGTACCTGCCTACCCGCCTGCCTGCCTGCCTACTTACAGTACCTGCCTGCCTGCCTACTTACAGTACCTGCCTGCCTGCCTACTTACAGTACCTGCCTGCCTGCCTGCCTACTTACAGTACCTGCCTGCCTACTTACAGTACCTGCCTGCCTGCCTGCCTACTTACAGTACCTGCCTGCCTGCCTACTTACAGTACCTACCTGCCAGCCTACTTACAGTACCTGCCTACCTGCCTGCCTGCCTGTCTACTTACAGTACCTACCTGCCCGCCTGCCTGTCTACTTACAGTACCTACCTGCCTGCCTGCCTACTTACAGTACCTGCCTACCTGCCCGCCTACCTGTCTACTTACAGTACCTACCTGACTGCCTGCCCGGGCTCATCCGTGGGATGGTTTCCACGTAAATGGAACACTGCTATGGTTTATCTGCACCCACCCTAGTCATAGACTGTTCTCTCTGCTACCGCACAGCAAGTGGTACCGGAGCGCCAAGTCTAGGTCCAAAAGGCTTCTTAACAGCTTCTACGCCCAAGCCATAAGACTCCTGAACAGATAATCAAATGGCTACCTGGACTATTTGCATTGTCCCCCCCCCCCCCCCCCATTTTACGCTGCTGCTACTCTCTGTTTATTATCTATGCATAGTCACTTTACCACTACCACATGTACAATTTACCTTGACTAACCTGTGCCCCCACACATTGACTCTGTACCGGTACCCCCTGTATATAGCCTCCACATTGACTCTGTACCGGTACTTCCTGTATATAGCCTCCACATTGACTCTGTACCGGTCCCTCCTATATATAGCCTCCACATTGACTCTGTACCGGTACCCCCTGTATTTAGCCTCGTTACTGTTATTTTATTGTTGCTCTTTAATTATACCTTTTTCCATTTGTATTTATTTTTAACTTCAGATTATTTTAGTAAATACTTTCTTAACTCTTATTTTTCTTAACTGCACTGTTTAAGGGCTTGTAAGTAAGCATTTCACAGCAAGGTCTACAGCTGTTGTATTCAGCATTTCACAGCAAGGTCTACAGCTGTTGTATTCAGCATTTCACAGCAAGGTCTACAGCTGTTGTATTCAGCATTTCACAGCAAGGTCTACACCTGTTGTATTCAGCATTTCACAGCAAGGTCTACAGCTGTTGTATTCAGCATTTCACAGCAAGGTCTACAGCTGTTGTATTCAGCATTTCACAGCAAGGTCTACACCTGTTGTATTCAGCATTTCACAGCAAGGTCTACAGCTGTTGTATTCAGCATTTCACAGCAAGGTCTACAGCTGTTGTATTCAGCATTTCACAGCAAGGTCTACACCTGTTGTATTCAGCATTTCACAGCAAGGTCTACAGCTGTTGTATTCAGCATTTCACAGCAAGGTCTACACCTGTTGTATTCAGCATTTCACAGCAAGGTCTACACCTGTTGTATTCAGCATTTCACAGCAAGGTCTACAGCTGTTGTATTCAGCATTTCACAGCAAGGTCTACAGCTGTTGTATTCAGCATTTCACAGCAAGGTCTACACCTGTTGTATTCAGCATTTCACAGCAAGGTCTACAGCTGTTGTATTCAGCATTTCACAGCAAGGTCTACAGCTGTTGTATTCAGCATTTCACAGCAAGGTCTACAGCTGTTGTATTCAGCATTTCACAGCAAGGTCTACAGCTGTTGTATTCAGCATTTCACAGCAAGGTCTACACCTGTTGTATTCAGCATTTCACAGCAAGGTCTACAGCTGTTGTATTCAGCATTTCACAGCAAGGTCTACACCTGTTGTATTCAGCATTTCACAGCAAGGTCTACACCTGTTGTATTCAGCATTTCACAGCAAGGTCTACAGCTGTTGTATTCAGCATTTCACAGCAAGGTCTACAGCTGTTGTATTCAGCATTTCACAGCAAGGTCTACAGCTGTTGTATTCGGCGCATGTGACAAATAACATTTTATTTTATTTTTTGAATTTGATTAAGGGAGAGGGTTGGCAAGCAGCACGGATTTCTCTTGCTCTCTCTGAGTTTATTTTAAGTAGAAATGCCTTTCTCTCTGGAGAGAGGGGATAGCCAAGCTGCCTGCCTGCTCCCTCCCCGACACTAGACTCATTGCAGCTAGCCATGCAACAACTAGACCTAGCTAACAGCTAGCCATGCCACAACTAGACCTAGCTAGCAGCTAGCATGCAACAACTAGACCTAGCTAGCAGCTAGCCATGCCACAACTAGACCTAGCTAACAGCTAGCCATGCAACAACTAGACCTAGCCAACAGCTAGCCATGCAACAACTAGACCTAGCTAACAGCTAGCCATGCAACAACTAGACCTAGCTAACAGCTAGCCATGCAACAACTAGACCTAGCTAGCAGCTAGCCATGCAACAACTAGACCTAGCTAACAGCTAGCCATGCAACAACTAGACCTAGCTAACAGCTAGCCATGCCACAACTATACCTAGCTGACAGCTAGCCATGCCACAACTATACCTAGCTAGCAGCTAGCCATGCAACAACTAGACCTAGCTAGCAGCTAGCCATGCAACAACTAGACCTAGCTAGCAGCTAGCCATGCAACAACTAGACCTAGCTAGCAGCTAGCCATCCAACAACTAGACCTAGCTAACAGCTAGCCATGCCACAACTAGACCTAGCTGACAGCTAGCCATGCAACAACTAGACCTAGCTGACAGCTAGCCATGCAACAACTAGACCTAGCTGACAGCTAGCCATGCAACAACTAGACCTAGCTGACAGCTAGCCATGCAACAACTAGACCTAGCTGACAGCTAGCCATGCCACAACTAGACCTAGCTAACAGCTAGCCATGCCACAACTAGACCTAGCTAACAGCTAGCCATGCCACAACTAGACCTAGCTAGCAGCTAGCCATGCCACAACTAGACCTAGCTAGCAGCTAGCCATGCCACAACTAGACCTAGCTAGCCATGCCACAACTAGACCTAGCTAGCCATGCCACAACTAGACCTAGCTAGCCATGCCACAACTAGACCTAGCTAGCAGCTAGCCATGCCACAACTAGACCTAGCTAGCAGCTAGCCATGCCACAACTAGACCTAGCTAGCCATGCCACAACTAGACCTAGCTAGTGTTGATGTTTCATTTACATGAGAATGAGACCAAGTCAAGACGCTGGACAGGGTGGACTTAGATATAGTAAAGGCAGTTTATTTAGAGTCAAAGATATCTTGCAAAGCGTGCACGGGCTCGTTCATTTGGGTCAGAGGGAACCAGCAGAAGAAGAGCCCCTAAACATAGTGTGCATTAGATTTTATACATTGAAATGACGTAGGTTGAGTCTAGTAGTTCTGTTCTCCTGACTGGTCGATGAGGGTTGAGGAAAGTCCCGTCCTGACCTGGTGTTGATGCTCCATTGGTTCTTGGCAGTGTTCTTTGTCCCAGCCTATCGTTGATGTTGGCGCCTTAAGCCAGTCCTGGCCCCTTAGCGCATGTGATGTCCCGACGCTGTTGCTGTGTAGATTACGCTCCTTCACCCCAAAGACTGAGGTCAGACAGCTTCTGCAATATTGTCTGAGCTATTCGCACCTGTATACAATGGCCACTGTTCGCTCAAGGCTAACCACAGCTTCCCAGCTTCTTATCTGAGCTAACTGTTACTTCCAGCACACACACACAGACATCCAGGCGCCCAGGCCAACAGGTTATCAATATCCAATCACGTTTGTTATAGTATTCAATCACATATAATACAGTTGCTAATCACGTTTGTTATAGTATTGGGTTATAGTGCATAACTCAGAACCTCACATATGTTTTTCGTGTGTATAGTTTATCTGTTATTGTCTGGTCAGCAGTCTCCTGATTCACCCCCCTCCTGTGTCTCTCTAAGATTAGCACAGTCTCGGCCACATAGTACGGCGCCCACACTACTGATACATTGTTGCATACACACACATATTTCATACACACACACATTTCAGACTGCTTGTTCATATCTTATGCTCAGATACATTTGTTGCAATTTCAGGCTGTGGCCTCATGGTTAGACAGAGCACTGGTAAGAGTAGAGACTAATGGAAAATGCAGGTCCACATGAGTCAGTAATTCAAACTTTAATGCATAAGAAGCCCTACTAGCTTATAGTTAGTTAAGCATGTCAAAAAACCTTATAAAACCCCCACAGTATGTGTGTGTGTGTGTGTGGTTAGTATCTGTTGAGTACAGAATGTGTTTGTGTGTAACATCGAAGAGTATTGAGGAACAGTGTACACTTATGCAAGCAGTAGTTATAACAGGTTCTAAGTAGTTATAACAGGTTCTAACAGTCCAACGCTGTTAATTAAGGATATTATTTATTACACTAGCCATGCCACAACTAGACCTAGCTAGCAGCTAGCCATGCCACAACTAGACCTAGCTAGCCATGCCACAACTAAACCTAGCTAGCCATGCCACAACTAGACCTAGCTAGCCATGCCACAACTAGACCTAGCTAGCCATGCCATAACTAGACCTAGCTAGCAGCTAGCCATGCCACAACTAGACCTAGCTAGCAGCTAGCCATGCCACAACTAGACCTAGCTAGCAGCTAGCCATGCCACAACTAGACCTAGCTAGCCATGCCACAACTAGACCTAGCTAGCCATGCCACAACTAGACCTAGCTAGCAGCTAGCCATGCCACAACTAGACCTAGCTAGCCATGCCACAACTAGACCTAGCTAGCCATGCCACAACTAGACCTAGCTAGCCATGCCACAACTAGACCTAGCTAGCCATGCCATAACTAGACCTAGCTAGCAGCTAGCCATGCCACAACTAGACCTAGCTAGCAGCTAGCCATGCCACAACTAGACCTAGCTAGCAGGCAGGAGGCGACTCACTTACGACTCATGAATACTGTAGGAGTAGTATAGAACTGTCCCAAATGGCACCCTGATCCCTTTATAGTGCACTACTTTTGACCAGGGCCCTATGGCACCCTATTCCCTTTATAGTGCACTACTTTTGACCAGGGAATAGGGTTCCGTTTGGGATGCATGCTCTAGGAGTGAGTTGGAGCTCTACTCGACCCCTGACTAGTGTTTTCTAAGTCAATCCACATGGTATGTATAAACATTGTATCATAGGGTGCTTTCGAAATGGCATCCTATTCCCTATGGGCCCTGGTCTAAAGTAGTGCACTATATAGGGATTAGGGTGCCATAGGGCCCTGGTCAAAAGTAGTGCCCTATATAGGGATCAGGGTGCCATAGATCCCTGGTCTAAAGTAGTGCACTATATAGGGATCAGGGTGCCATTTGAAACCTCTAATTAGGCTGAGAAGGCCTAACCTAGCCTAAGACAGTATGGAAGTGAACACTCAGAAGTGAGAGGGTGTAAACTGAACAACAAAAAAATAGACAATATGTAGTCACTGGAACAGAATCTTTAACAGAAAAAAGAAATGAAAGAGACAACCGAGACGGCAAGAGACAGAAAGCCATTGAGCGGTCATGAAACGTCCTGAGACAGCAACAACACTTCTAGAACCATATCCAGATTTCACAATTCCTTTGTGTCAACAATACAGTACCTGCTTCTGTTTCGTAGTGCTATAACCTGGTCCAAATGGCACTCTATTCCCTATATAGTGCACTACTTTTGATCAGGGCCCATAGGGAATAGGGTGCCATTTCGGGACACACACTATGAGTTCTGGTTTTTGCAACTGACCACACCATTATGGTTAAAGGGAGAGGGAGAGAGGGACAACGAGAGAGAATGCGGGGACATGCAGTCTCAGTCCTCTGTGGTTTAGTCGTGTGTGTGTGTGTGTGAGATGTGTGTGTGAGAGATGTGGGGAGGACAGTCTAGATTAGGAAATATTAGAGACTACTTATGAAAACATCATGGAATCCTCCTTGGCCAGAGTTACATAATCGACTGATTGCTTAAACAGAGCGAGAGAGAGAGACGGCATTAAATCTGGCTGGGGTTTTTGGCCAATGTGTTCATTTCAAGCATTGCTCAAATTGTCTTAGGTTATGTTGTATAGACCTACAGGGAACTTCATACAGTCAGGTGGCTGTTTATCTTGTACTGCAGCGGCTGCGATCTCATTACTCCATACCTGAATGTAGCTATTCACACAAGTCTGGTTATGAGTGTATCTGACCAAGCCAATTGAGATGAGTGTAAACCACTGGTTTTTGTCAGTCTTCTCCACTCCTAGACCATCCCACAGATATTATGCCAGTGTCTGTAGAGAGAGACATGGGGACAATTGGGAAAAGACTCAGCCACTGATAATCATATGGCCCAGTGCTTTGCCGTAGTCAGGACTTGACTGGAAAATTAATTGCAATGATGCTTGGACTGCGTTCCAAATGTCACATTATTCTCTACATGGTTTAGTACTTATAGGACCCATAGGACTCTGGTCAAACGTGGTGCACTACTTATAGGACCCATAGGACTCTGGTCAAATGTAGTGCACTACTTATAGGACCCATAGGACCCTGGTCAAACGTAGTGCACTACTTATAGGACCCATAGGACTCTGGTCAAACGTAGTGCACTACTTATAGGACCCTGGTCAAACGTAGTGCACTACTTATAGGACTCTGGTCAAACGTAGTGCACTACTTAGGTAATAGGATTGTATTTGGGATGAAGTTCTTCTCTTGGATATTAACCACATCCTGTAGTCTCTTACATCATGTGATCATCTGCATTTTCACTCATATGAATACCAAACCCTCTACCTCCCTGCCACAGAGCCAGGCTAACGAATACCAAACCCTCTACCTCCCTGCCACAGAGCCAGGCTAACGAATACCAAACCCTCTACCTCCCTGCCACAGAGCCAGGCTAACGAATACCAATCCCTCTACCTCCCTGCCACAGAGCCAGGCTAACGAATACCAAACCCTCTACATCCCTGCCACAGAGCCAGGCTGACATTTGGCTAATGATAGCTAGCTCATGATCGTAACCTAAAGGACTCATTGAGTAGATTTACATGCACAGTAATAATTTGATATTAAACTAATTGAAGGCAGTAGGCTGAGTATGGCATTCGTCATGTAAACACCTTACTCTGCTTATCTTAATCTGCGTAAGGACATAATCCAGGACATAATCCAGGGAAGCATACGCCGATTGCTTAGAAAAGCAGCTGCTTTAATCTTTCAAATTATTAGGATATGTAAAACCCTTAATCGGTGTATTTGATCTGCAGCATGTGCCATCAAATCAAATGTTATTTCACATGCGTCGAATACAGTGAAATGCTTACTTACAAACCCTACAATGCAGATAAATAAAAAATACAATAAAAAAAATTAAATAAGAATAAGAAATAAAAGTAACAAATAATTAAAGAGCAGCAGTAAAATAACCCGTAGCGAGGCTATATACAGGGGGCACCGGTACAGAGTCGATGTGCGGGGGCACTGGTTAGTCGAGGAGCGGGGGCACCGATTGGTCGAGGAGCCTCCCAACTGAATGGAGCGTAGTAGAAGTCGTTTTCTTCCCAAATTCTTCCCAAAAATAACATGTTCGCTGTGGTAGAACATTTATTTTCTACATTTATCAGAGTGCCATCAGGTAGTGTCCATGGAAACAGGATCAGGTAGCCTGATTTCAGATGTGTCCATGGAAACAGGATCGGGTAGCCTGATTTCAGATGTGTCCATGGAAACAGGATCAGGTAGCCTGATTTCAGATGTGTCCATGGAAACAGGATCAGGTAGCCTGATTTCAGATCAGGATTATTAGGGGAATTGTTCTTCCTGCGAAGCATTTAAATGTTTTAATCAAACTATTATATTAATCTGACTATCCACAATAATCACATTATTGTATGCATATACCCACACTCACTGACCATGTTGTTGAGGTACTGTCCTCTCTTCATCGATATAGCCTGGTCCCAGATCTGTTTGTGCCGTCCTGCCAACTCATGCATGTCAATTACCATAGGAGTTTGAAAGAGAGCACAAATAGATCTGGGACCAGACTACCATTGGTAATGACTGGTGGGGATGGGAATGTTTAGTCACCACGTCTTCGATGTGGTTTTGAGACGCTGGTTTCTCAACATCGGGCAAAGACAGGTTGCATGCAGCATGCTCATAAAGCCTGATCAAACCGTGAGCAGAAAATAAGGAGAAATGAAAGCTGTGGGCTGAGTTCCTGTTTTCTGTTCACAACTTGCTCTTCTCACATGTTTTTCCTCTGAGTTGAACGACCCAAGATGAACCACAACAGAGCAGAGTACAACACGGCCCTGGACAGCACCATAACATACCACATCACCATAACATACCACATCACAGCACCATAACATACCACATCACAGCACCATAACATACCACATCACAGCACCATAACATACCACATCACAGCACCATAACATACCACATCACAGCACCATAACATACCACATCACAGCACCATAACGTACCACATCACAGCACCATAACATACCACATCACAGCACCATAACGTACCACATCACAGCACCATAACGTACCACATCACAGCACCATAACGTACCACATCACAGCACCATAACATACCACATCATAGCACCATAACGTACCACATCACAGCACCATAACGTACCACATCACAGCACCATAACGTACCACATCACAGCACCATAACGTACCACATCACAGCACCATAACGTACCACATCACAGCACCATAACGTACCACATCACAGCACCATAACGTACCACATCACAGCACCATAACGTACCACATCACAGCACCATAACGTACCACATCACAGCACCATAACGTACCACATCACAGCACCATAACATACCACATCACAGCCCTGGACAGCACAGTACCGTACAGTACCTCTGGGCCCTGGAAAGCACAGTACCGTACCTCTGGGCCCTGGACAGCACAGTACCGTACCTCTGGGCCCTGGACAGCACAGTACCGTACAGTACCTCTGGGCCCTGGACAGCACAGTACCGTACAGTACCTCTGGGCCCTGGACAGCACAGTACCGTACAGTACCTCTGGGCCCTGGACAGCACAGTACCGTACAGTACCTCTGGGCCCTGGAAAGCACAGTACCGTACCTCTGGGCCCTGGACAGCACAGTACCGTACCTCTGGGCCCTGGACAGCACAGTACCGTACAGTACCTCTGGGCCCTGGACAGCACAGTACCGTACAGTACCTCTGGGCCCTGGACAGCACAGTACCGTACAGTACCTCTGGGCCCTGGAAAGTACCGTACCGTACCTCTGGGCCCTGGACAGCACAGTACCGTACCTCTGGGCCCTGGACAGCACAGTACCGCACAGTACCTCTGGGCCCTGGACAGCACAGTACCGTACAGTACCTCTGGGCCCTGGACAGCACAGTACCGTACAGTACCTCTGGGCCCTGGACAGCACAGTACCGTACAGTACCTCTGGGCCCTGGACAGCACAGTACCGTACAGTACCTCTGGGCCCTGGACAGCACAGTACCGTACAGTACCTCTGGGCCCTGGACAGCACAGTACCGTACAGTACCTCTGGGCCCTGGACAGCACAGTACCGTACAGTACCTTTGGGCCCTGGACAGCACAGTACCGTACAGTACCTCTGGGCCCTGGAAAGCACAGTACCGTACAGTACCTCTGGGCCCTGGCCTTTAGGAGTCCACTTTTGTGCCGTCTATCCTAACTGTCCGATCCCTCCAAAGTCAAAAGAATGAGGGTTTGTGTAAGGTTGGCCTAACTGTCCTTGTGTAGAATGAAGGACAATTCCATGGTAACGGAGTTACGCTGTATACTAAACAAAACCATTTGATTTCAAAAGTTTAACAACCTGTAGAACTCTATGCACCAGAACTACTTTATCCATTTCCACAGAATATTTTTTTTTACAAAAAACACATTTACAGGAAGAACTGTTGCAGATACAAAGTTTGGTGACAGAATAAAACTGAGGAAGATTTTACTAACTCTACTAACTAATCCTAATAACGAACTAATGCTAATAACTAACTAATGCTAATAGCGAACTAATGCTAATAACTAACTAATACGAATAACTAACTAATAACTAACTAAAACTAATAAATACTAATAACTAACTAATACTAACTCTACTAACTAATACTAATAACTAACTCATACTAATAACTAACTAATACTAATAACTAACTAATACTAACTCTGTCACCAAACTTTGCATCTGCATATCCAGTATTTTAATTACAAGTTTTACTTTTTTTTGTGTGTAAATTGTTCAAAGTAATCATTGTGCATAGAGTATGGTTTGTTAAACTTAGAAATCAATGGTTTTTGTTTGGCATTCATTTTAAAGTGAGAAATTGGCGTCTCAATGTAATTCCGTTGATCAAATTCTTCTTCTCCCCAGAGAGTTAAGAAAGCCTGGGTCAGAAACTCAACAGCACATACTGTAGCATAGTATGACTGACTGAGTGCAGAGGCTGTGTTCCAAATACTACCCTATACCCTTTATAGTGCAATACAATTGACCAGAGCTTTATGTTTTCAAGTAGTGCACTATAGAAGGAATGTCATTTGGGACTCATCCAGGCAGTAATGGAGCCATGGCTCAGGTCTTGAGGAGAGGAGCATCACTATCATTGTTCAATTTCACCATGTTATTCTTTCTCCAGCCCAGAGATAGGTTGGGCTGTTTGCATGTCACTAAGAGTTGTGCAAGATGATATGTGAGGCGAGCAGGCAAATATGCTGAGGCCAAAGAGTGTTGTTCTACAACAAGATACGTTAAAGAGTGTTCTGGATGAGAAGCATGGTTGCTTCAAGTTCCACCCTGTGGCGGGGAACGCCTCTTTTCCCCCTGTGGTGGTAGGAGAGGAGTCCCCTGTGATGGTAGGAGAGTCTGGAGCTGCTAGGGTATTGATGATAGGAGAGTGGAACTGCATCCCAAATGGCAGCCTATTCCCTTTATAGTGCACTACTTTAGACCAGAGCCCTATAGAACTCTATTCCCTTTATAGTGCACTACTTTAGACCAGAGCCCTATAGAACTCTATTCCCTTTATAGTGCACTACTTTAGACCAGAGCCCTATAGAACTCTATTCCCTTTATAGTGCACTACTTTAGACCAGAGCCCTATAGAACTCTATTCCCTTTATAGTGCACTACTTTAGACCAGAGCCCTATAGAACTCTATTCCCTATATAGTGCACTACTTTAGACCAGAGCCCTATAGAACTCTATTCCCTTTATAGTGCACTACTTTAGACCAGAGCCCTATAGAACTCTATTCCCTTTATAGTGCACTACTTTAGACCAGAGCCCTATAGAACTCTATTCCCTTTATAGTGCACTACTTTAGACCAGAGCCCTATAGAACTCTATTCCCTTTATAGTGCACTACTTTAGACCAGAGCCCTATAGAACTCTATTCCCTTTATAGTGCACTCCTTTAGATCAGAGCCCTATAGAACTCTATTCCCTTTATAGTGCACTACTTTAGACCAGAGCCCTATAGAACTCTATTCCCTTTATAGTGCACTACTTTAGACCAGAGCCCTATAGAACTCTATTCCCTTTATAGTGCACTACTTTAGACCAGAGCCCTATAGAACTCTATTCCCTTTATAGTGCACTACTTTAGACCAGAGCCCTATGGATACTGGTCAAAGGTAGGGCACTATGTAGGGAATAGAGTGCCATTTGGGACATAGAGGTTGAATTCCTCAGCCTTGGATTGGAGCAGATAATTGGCCTCAGGAATGGTACAGGAAATGGACCCATTTTGTCGACCTGAAGACGGATGAAGTATGTGAGTGGAGAAAACCAGGGTTTCCAGACATATATATACACACACACACACACACTGGCACATTTGTCTGAGTGCACGCAGACTTATGAACACACACGCAGGCACATTAGACCTACACACAGCCACGGCTCATATGCCATTGGTCTTGGCCATGTGCCAGCTAGCCAGGACCTGCATTGAGTGCAGTTCTAATACATGACATTTCCTCTCCCACCCTGACTGTGCTGTGTGTTTGGCTTCTCCTGAGGCCCTTCAGTCGACTAGGCGGTTCTGTAAAGCAGAAATGACTGTCCTGTCCTGCTTTGCCCTGTCCTGCCCTGTGCTGCCCTGCCTTGCTCTATCCTGCCCTGTCCTACCGTGCTGTGCTCTGCCCTGTCCTACCCTGTCCTGCCGTGCCCTGCTCTGTGTGACTGTCTTTGTCTGTCTGGGGGTACAGTATATTGGCTGTGTATGGCACTGACTGGCTGTTCTGCTTGACTGCGAGAATACAGAGTGTGTTGCATCATCAAACACTGACCACTAATCCTGGCAAACGTCCGCCCGCCAGCCCGGCGACACAAACTGAGAAAATACGAGAACCCCCCCCCCTTTGAAAAGGGAGTGGTAAAGCCCCTTTTGACCCTCTTGCTTTTAGGAACCACTACTTGCTGCAGAAAATGTACAGTTTAGCTTTCATGTCTTCTGGGGGGGGGGGGGGGGGGGGGGGGGTTTCTTGTCTTAACTGTTTCATGTGTAAAACAATCGAGGGTGTTCACAGCAAGAAATGTCTCTGAGGGGGGTTTTCTGGTCTTAACTGTGTGTTCGTTGTTGGAAAGGTTGTTGATCTACCCAGTGGATATTTTTTTGGTCCTTTGCCTCAAACCTCCAAACTCTGCAGACAGAGTTAAACATCAGTCTTGTTGATCAGTTTGATAAACATCTGGATCTAGTTTGAATGTTTTTATAGTTGGAATTAGTTTATTGTGTCGTTTTTAATAGTCGGAATTAGTTTCTTGTGTCGTTTTTAATAGTTGGAATTCGTTTCTTGTGTAGTTTTTAATAGTTGGAATTAGTTTCTTGTGTAGTTTTTATAGATGGAAGGAGTTTCTTGTGTAGTTTTTAATAGTTGGAAGGAGTAGTTCTGCTGTATGCTAGTTCAGTCTGTACTCTTGACACCCTCCGGCCAATGCAGCTCCTCTGTTGTAGAGGTTGTATAATCTTATCTCATGTCTCCTATATGAATCAGCCTGTTTAGCGTAGGGATGGGATTCCCTGTGACTGAATAACCTAATTGTTCCATTGGAACAGAAGTGGCTCAGCTCCCTTCCTCAGGCAACGTACCCCTCTTCCGGATTAGGCTCCAATACGCCTTCAGGAAGAAAAGGCCTGCCACAGACCTTGGAGCTTTTGCTGACGGTGAAGTTGTCTCGTCGGATGTTGTTCACCCACTTCTTTCGTAGCTCATCGTCAGCAGGGAAAGAGTAGAATGACAGACTGGAGAATTTGAAGACACTAACTAGCTAGCCAATTAATGAAACAGACAACACTACTTATGCTAATAGTACTAATACTACTAATATTACTAATACTACTAATATTACTATTATATACAAAAATAGAAATAGCGATGCACCAATATTACATTTTTGCCCGATACCGATATCTGATATTTTCCCTGACAAAAAAACCCCGATACCGATTCTAGTACAGTTAAATAGTTAACACACATGGACACAGCGGTCTAAGGCACTGCATCTCAGTGCAAGAGGCGTCATTACAGTCCCTGGTTCGAATCCAGGCTGTATCACATCCGGCCGTGATTGGGAGTCCCATAGGGCGGCGCACATTTGGCCCGTCGTCTTCTGCGCTGTCATTGTAAATGAGAATGTGTTCTTAAACTGGCTTGCCTAGTTAAATAAAGATTACACACCATACTGACTTTAAAGTTATTTTGTTGGCGTTTACGTATGTCCCCATTTCCAGAAACATGATCAAAACCTATTTCTTTCTCTTACTTGCTGTGCTGTTTTGTTGTTCAGTTTCATTCTCAACCAGGATTTCTATGGAACGCCGTTTGTCTTTGCATGTCGAAAAAGATACACATAATCTGTTTCAGTAGCTATAGTTAGCTAGCTAACACGATAATCTGTTTCAGTAGCTATAGTTAGCTAGCTAACGCGATAATCTGTTTCAGTAGCTATAGTTAGCTAGCTAACACGATAATCTGTTTCAGTAGCTATAGTTAGCTAGCTAACACGATAATCTGTTTCAGTAGCTATAGTTAGGTAGCTAACTATATAGCTAGGTGTCATCATCTCAAATAACCCTAATTTACAAGGCAGTTCTTATTTGATTAATGGTAGTCGGAACCATCTATGTGAAGCTAGCCACAATAAGGATTAGCCACAATAGTGGACTTTGCGGTTAATCTTCAAAATAAAAGTATGGCATAATTCTACTATTTGTATTCATTTGCATCACTGTCAATGACAAACTTTTATTTTGAAGGCAAATCGCAAATTCCACTATTGTGCCTAATCCTTATTGTGGCTAGCTTCACAACACAACCCGATCCAGTCGAGCCTCAAAAGCCAGATGAAGCTAGCTGGCTGTTTATAACGTTAGCTTTGGGCAACAGGGTTAAGTAGTTGGCTAGCTATTTATTTTCATGAACTGAAGTTCAATTTCAATAGGCGAACAACAAGTGGCAACCTAGCTAATACTTACTCAAGGTTTCCTAAATCATTGCTAAGAATATTGAAAATGACTGCAGTTTCTACTGGTCATTGATTTCAGGCTGGTTGTATTGGTGCTAGCTAGGTACTAAGCTAAAGCTAGCTACCCCAGAAGTTGCGGTCAAACAAATAATCAAATCAAACTTTATTTGTCACATGCGCTGAATACAACAAGTGTAGACTTTACCGTGAAATGCTTACTTACAAGCTCTTAAACAACAGTGCAGTTCAAGAAGAGTTAAAAAAAAATATTTACCAACTAGACTAAATTAAAAAGTAATAAAAAGTAACACAATAAGAATAACTAATGAGGTTATATACAGGGGTTCGGTACTGAGTCAGTGTGCAGGGGTACAGGTTAGTTGAGGTAATTTGTACATGTGGGTGGGGGTTAAGTGACTAGGCATAGATAACAGTGAGTAGCAGCAGTGTACAAAAGAGGGAGGGGGGGAGGTGTGTCAATCTAAATTGTCCAGAGGCGATTTTATTAATTCTTCAGCAGTTTCATGGCTTGGGGGTAGAAGCTGTTGAGGAGCCTTTTGGTCCTAGACTTGGCGCTCCGGTACCGCTTGCCGTGCGGTAGCAGAGAGAACAGTCTATGACTAGGGTGGCTGGAGTGTCTTGACAATTTTATGGGCTTTCCTCTGACACCGCCTATTATATATGTCCTGGATGGCAGGAAGCTTGGCCCCAGTGATGTACTGGGCCGTTCGCACTACCCTCTGTAGCGCCTTACGGTCAGATGCCAAGCAGTGGCCATACCAGGCAGTGATGCAACCGGTCAGGATGCTCTCGATGGTGCAGCTGTAGAAGCTTTTGAGGATCTGGGGACCCATGCCAAGTCTTTTCAGTCTCCTGAGGGGGAAAGGTTTTGTTGTGCCCTTTTCACAACTGTCTTGGTATGTTTGGACCTTGATAGTTCGTTGGTGATGTGGACACCAAGGAACCTAACTCTCGACCCGCTCCACTACAGCCCCGTCGATGTTAATGGGGGCCTGTTCGGCCTGCCTGCCACGACCAGCTCCTTTGTCTTGACCACATTGAGGTAGATTGTTGTCCTGGCACCACACTGCCAGTTCTCTGACCTCCCTATAGGCTGTCACATCGTTGTCGGTGATCAGGCCTACCACTGTTGTGTCGCCAGCAAACTTAATGATGGTGTTGGAGTCGTGTTTGGCCAAGCAGTCGTGAGTGAACAGGGAATACAGGAGGGGACTAAGTACACACCCCTGAGGGGCCCCAGTGTTAAGGATCAGCGTGGCAGATGTGTTGTTGCCTACTCTTACCACCTGGGGGCAGCCCGTCAGGAAGTCCAGTATCCAGTTGCAGAGGGAGGTGTTTAGTCCCACAGTCCTTAGCTTAGTGATGAGCTTCGTGGGCACTATGGTGTTGAACTCTGAGCTGTATTCAATGAACAGCATTCTCACATAGGTGTTCCTTTTGTCCAGGTGTGAAAGGGCAGTGTGGTGTGCGATTGAGATTGCGTCATCTGTGGATCTGTTAGGGCGGTATGCGAATTGGAGTGGGTCTAGGGCGTCCGGGAGGATGCTGTTGATGTGAGCCGTGACTAGCCTTGCAAAGCACTTCATGGCTACCGACGTGAGTGACACGGGGCGGTAATCATTTAGGCAGGTTACCGTAGTGTTCTTGGGCACAGGGACTATTGTGGTTTGCTTAAAACATGTAGGTATTACAGACTCCGTCAGAGAGAGGTTGAAAATGTCAGTGGAGACACTTGACAGTTGGTCCACGCATGCTTTGAGTACACGTCCTGGTAATCTGTCTGGCCCCGCGGCTTTGTGAATGTTGACCTGTTTAAAGGTTTTGTTCACATCGGCTACCGAGAGATCGTGATCACACAGTCATCAAGAAAAGCTGGTGCTCTCGTGCATGCTTCAGTGTTGCTTGCCTCAAAGCGAGCATAAGCGTCACTGGGCAGCTTGTATCTGTAATTCCCTTTGTAGTCCGTAATGGTTTTCAAGCCCTGCCGCATCCGACGAGTGTCAGAGCCGGTTAGTAGGATTCAGTCTTAATTCTGTATTGATGCTTTGCTTGTTTGATAGTTTGTCTGAGGGCATAGCGGGATTTCTTATAAATCATGCTTTATTACCAACGCGGTATTGTAAACACATCGCCCGTGGCCGGTGTTTGCTTGTTTGCAGACTTTTTTGTACAGCTTTGACAGTGCTACTGTATCTTTTTTGACACACGAAAGCCAACTTCACCCACGACAGAGAACGGTTGATTGTCAAGGGCAATGAATTCCATTATCTTGGCTTTAATGGATGTCGCCTTTGAGTTATCTCTCTGAAATGTACTTACTCTTTCAAATGACTGCTCGACTTGTTGACTGCTCGATCCACACAACAGACATTGTGGGCTAGGTTAGGAATGCTGTGTTGCACGTGTAGTGCAACATTTTACGTGGCGTTATTACGTCATGTACCTACGTTAGATACGTGTGCATGGTAGCTTTAACATCGGTGTTAAACTAGACATCGACCGATACCGATGTTGCCATTTTTGGCTAATATCTGCCGATTCTGATATGTTCACCGATTATATTGTGCATCCCTAAAATACAATATTTCTAGCAATGGTAATATGACCAACAGCTAAAAACAGGAGGGAGATGTCTTTAGGCCTGGCTAGGTGTTTAGCCCTGCTGTAGGCCTGGCTAGGTGTTTAGCCCTGCTGTAGGCCTGGCTAGGTGTTTAGCCCTGCTGTAGGCCTGGCTAGGTGTTTAGCCCTGCTGTACGCCTGGCTAGGTGTTTAGGCTTGCCCAGTCGTTTCAGCAATCAGTGATAATGGATGGTATGAGATAAGGAAAGGAAACTAACTAATAAAATATTTATTCATTCATAATCTCCTGAGAGGAGGAATCAGAGAACGGGTAATCGGTAAACTGTGCCAACTTGGTCTCGGACCATTTTTCCGACAGTAACTCCCTTACTCAGTCCAAACACAAAACGCTGTGAGACCAGCTTTTGGCTGGGTGGAGTCACCTAGAATAGGGCTTACATGACTGTTTTTTTTTTTTGTAACCTCTTCTCCCGCTGCCTTTCTTTCTTTCTGGCTTTTGTAATAAACGGTGGCGATTATTTTCCTAAGAAAGGAACCCAGCCTAGCAGTGTAGTCAGTCAGGAACATGGGGTGTGTCCCAGCTGGCACCGTATTCTCTATAGTCCACTACTCTTGACTACTGTCCCTGTCCCTACTATATATGGAATAGGGTGCCCGTTGGGACACATCAACACTCAGTCAGTTGGTCAGCCCCACCGGCAGCTGTCCTGTCCTGCTCACCTCACAATCAGTGGTTGAGTTGAGAGGTCGGGGAAATCCCGCTCATCCTCTCATGAAGCGGTGTGCAGCTCCGGGGCTCCACGTCCTTTCCAACCGCTCTGCTAAAAACCGTTCAGCGCTCACAGGAAGAAAAAATGCTGCTCCAAGAATTGAAACCAAACCATATGATTTTTTTATTTTTTTTATTTTTATTTTTTTACAAACAACAGGAAAAGGTGACTAAGGAGCACTCATTATTTCAAATAGGCTACATGTCATATTAAACAGCATATAAACACTCTAAATAGGTCAGATAGACAGAAGGAATTTATTATTTCATGGCTATAACAAAGAAATGCATTTGGGAGTGCGACACACTAGGTTGGTAGGGACATAAAGCGCTCAGCATTTAAACAACATTTTGTTGTATTAAGTCATTATAGTCTATAAATTGTACATGTAGACTGTGATTTACTTAGAATTAAATACAAAATTAAACTAAAAATGCCTTATTAGGCTCCATCTACAGTGCCTTTTGAATTCCTTTTTAGAAACATGAGTTCGGCCTGTGGCTTCAGGCTCAGGCGACGGCATCTGGAGAGCAGGCCAGCAGTGGAGAAAACCCTCTCAGCATATTAAAAACTTTTTGTAGGTAGGCCTAATGGATTGTAGGTAAAATAACCCTATCAAAACAGAAAGCTCCAGGATTGAGGTAATATATCAGACCTATTGGGCCAGAATCAATGATGGCCTATTGTATAGATAATACAATGAAAATGAACTAAACTTTTAAGATATCAGATTTTTGTTGTTGTTTATAAATACTTTGCTACATTGACACACATAGCTAGCTAGCCACCTTTCTGTTAGCACGTACATGTAGTAAGTACAGCATCGTGCTGCTTTCAGGATGTGTCTGTTAAGATTCCACAATGCCTCTTTAGTTGTGGACACTACATCCCAGCACTCCCTCTCTTGCTCTTGGTCCTCTTCATCACATACTCTGACACATACTCTGCTCATAATACACGTCATGGCTGAAAGAACGCACTTCATCACCAGATAAAGTTGTTGTCCTGTGCCGTCCCTCTCCTCCTCAACCTCCAATCCGATCTGTTGCACTGTTCCATGAGCAACATTTCTGTTTGGCCATCAGGAGTTTTCCACAGCACAGGTTTGGTTCTAACAGTCATTACAGAAATATATTCATTCTGCTGTCACTTCCTCTAGGCCTGGTCTGTACAGGCTCTGTTTCTCTCTCTCTCTCCCCCTCTCTCTCTCTCTCTCTCTCTCTCTCTTCCCCCCTCTCTCTCTCTCTCTCTCTCTCTCTCTCTCTCTCTCTCTCTCTCTCTCTGTCTCTCTACCTCTCTCTCTACCTCTCTCTCTTTGTCTCTCTCTCTCTCTACCTCTCTCTCTCTCTCTCTCTTTGTCTCTCTCTCTCTCTCTCTCTCTCCTTGTCTCTCTCTCTCTCTCTCTCTCTCTCTCTCTCCTTGTCTCTCTCTCTCTCTCTCTCTCTCTCTCTCTCTCTCTCTCTCCTTGTCTCTCCTTGTCTCTCTCTCTCTCTCTCTCTCTCTCTCTCTCTCTCTCTCTTTGTCTCTCTCTCTCTCTCTCTCTCTCTCTCTCTCTCTCTCTCTCTCTCTCTCTCTCTCTCTCTCTCTCTCTCTCTCTCTCTCTCTCTCTCTCTCTCTCTCTCTCTCTCTCTCTCTCTCTCTTCTCTCTCTCTCTCTCTCTCTCTCTCTCTCTCTCTCTCTCTCTCTCTCTCTCTCTCTCTTTGTCTCTCTCTCTCTCTCTCTCTCTCTCTCTCTTTGTCTCTCTCTCTTCTCTCTCTCTCTCTCTCTTTGTCTCTGTCTTCTCTCTCTCTCTCTCTCTCTCTCTCTCTCTCTCTCTCTCTCTCTCTCTCTCTCTTCCTTTCATTTTTCTTTGATTGACCACAGGACTTCTCAGTGCAAACTCTTGAAAATTGCCCGCAATCATTAAAAGAAAAAAATATACGGTGTGTATGCAATGCATGATGAATCATAGCCACAGCCTGAACATGGAGCCAACTTACAAATGTAGATGAACATTCCAGAGTAGAATTCAGCAAAATCCAGTCTGTCAATTCTGTTAAAGCTGCCTGTCGAGGATATGAGGAAATAGCTTTAAAACTGTGAGGGGAAAGGAGACGGACACAGGGACATGAATAAGGCACGTAAGAAGACCCTATAGCAATGGACAATGAAGTAGCTGGACCTGACAATCAATGACCTTCCATCTCTTCCTCTCTCCCCCTCTTCCTCTCTCCCTCCATAGCTGTGGTGTATGGTGGCTGGGTCTGACATGATGCCCGGCCAGATCCTTGACCCCTCCCTGACGGCCGGCTCCTTGCCCAGCCTGGGCCCACTGGCGGGCATCTCTGCCACTACACTCACCGGTCAGCTCAAACTTGCACAGGACTTCAGGAACCTGGGCGCCATGTTGTCACCGCTGCATTTCCTTGGACGGCTGGGGAAGAGGCCGCTCACTGCTATCAAGGGAGAGGTGAGGAGGGAGGGGTAGATTGATGGGGAGGGAGATGAAGGAGGAAGAAGAGCTTGAGGAGGAATGGAGGTGGATGTTAGTCATTTTGAGGCCATGTTCTGTTTTTTTATGTATGGTGGTCTGTTGAAAACTGGACCAGCCTACTAAGTTTTAGCTCCACCAAGTGGGCAATTTCAGAAGTAGTTTAGATGTTACACAACGTAACCATTTTCAATCTGGGTTCTCTTCAACTCTTCACTTTTGCCTCCAAGATGGCAAGCATATGTATCAAACTGAGCCACAGTTATCTGAAGTTCACAATAAAACAGAAAGTATGAAAAAGCAGGAGTAAAACATACAGGAAAGATAGAGCCCATGGTTGTCATCACGATGTTTTAATAATATACAGGCCTTGGAAAAGGTCCCCATTAGCTAATCACAACACCTCTTCTCCCTGCAGATGGACGAGGACGATGAGCGGAGGAGACGGAGGAGAGATAAGAACAAAGTGGCAGCAGCACGGTGTCGGAACAGGAAGAAGGAGAGAACGGACTTCCTCCAAAGGGTCAGTCGCGTGTTCTTTTTCACAATGGCAGCAGAGTAATTTATTTATACCTGGGATGTTCTTTGTGAATTGGCTGTAGAAGATGGACTAGATAGTATGAAGACATTATGTCTGCTCTGTAAAGTAGCTATATAGTGTTTATGAAGACATTATGTCTGCTCTGTAAAGCAGCTATATAGTGTTTATGAAGACATTATGACTGCTCTGTAAAGCAGCTATATAGTGTTTATGAAGACATTATGACTGCTCTGTAAAGCAGCTATATAGTGTTTATGTAGACATTATGAATGCTCTGTAAAGCAGCTATATAGTGTTTATGAAGACATTATGAATGCTCTGTAAAGCAGCTATATAGTGTTTATGAAGACATTATGTCTGCTCTGTAAAGCAGCTATATAGTGTTTATGAAGACATTATGACTGCTCTGTAAAGCAGCTATATAGTGTTTATGAAGACATTATGACTGCTCTGTAAAGCAGCTATATAGTGTTTATGTAGACATTATGAATGCTCTGTAAAGCAGCTATATAGTGTTTATGAAGACATTATGAATGCTCTGTAAAGCAGCTATATAGTGTTTATGAAGACATTATGTCTGCTCTGTAAAGCAGCTATATAGTGTTTATGAAGACATTATGACTGCTCTGTAAAGCAGCTATATAGTGTTTATGAAGACATTATGACTGCTCTGTAAAGCAGCTATATAGTGTTTATGAAGACATTATGACTGCTCTGTAAAGCAGCTATATAGTGTTTATGAAGGCATTATGACTGCTCTGTAAAGCAGCTATATAATGTTTAGGAAGACATTATGACTGCTCTGTAAAGCAGCTATATAGTGTTTATGAAGACATTATGACTGCTCTGTAAAGCAGCTATATAGTGTTTATGAAGACATTATGACTGCTCTGTAAAGCAGCTATATAGTGTTTATGAAGACATTATGACTGCTCTGTAAAGCAGCTATATAGTGTTTATGAAGACATTATGACTGCTCTGTAAAGCAGCTATATAGTGTTTATGAAGACATTATGACTGCTCTGTAAAGCAGCTATATAGTGTTTATGAAGACATTATGACTGCTCTGTAAAGCAGCTATATAGTGTTTATGAAGACATTATGACTGCTCTGTAAAGCAGCTATATAGTGTTTATGAAGACATTATGACTGCTCTGTAAAGCAGCTATATAGTGTTTATGAAGACATTATGACTGCTCTGTAAAGCATTTATGTTCTAGTTTGTTTAAAGTGGGACCTCAAGTGGTTATTGTAAAAAGAGAAAGTCTTCTTGACTTGCCTGGCTAAATAAAGGTTAAATAAATGGCTTAACAGTATACCCCCTCCCCTATCTGTCCTCCCTGTAGGAGTCGGAGCGTCTGGAGGTGGTGAACTCTGACCTGAAGTCCCAGATTGAGGAGTTGAGGATGGAGAGACAGCAGCTAATGGTGATGCTCAACCTCCACCGCCCCACCTGCATCGTCCGCACCGACAGCGTCAAGACCCCCGAGAGCGAGGCCAACCCCCTGCTAGAACACCTGGCTGCCGAAAAGCTGACCGCCTCCAAATGAAACCACAAGGGGAAACAAGAAACCGAAGGTCGACAAAGATAGATCCGCCAAAAAAACAGCTGTCGTCATCATCGTGAATGGTGGCCATTTTGGAAAAAAATTCAAAAATCAACTGCCGTTTTTGTTGTTGAAGCACATACAGTATGTACTGTCTTGACCTCAAAGCTGGAGACTTGTTGAGACTCTTGTCTGTCTTTGCCCGAAGACCTGTTTGTTTTTAAAGGTTCCGTTGCCTCGGTAACACCGTGGTAATGTTACCTGAGTGGGCTCTGAGGGACGTACTGCCTTTACGCCCAGCCCAGTTCTCTCTGCATCATCATAAGTGCTGTTTGTTCTGAAACCCAGTCAGTGCCTCAAGTTTAACTTACTGCACACAACCATCACTTACAATAAAGGACAAAATAGAAGAAGGTATAAAGTGGAAACTATAATGTTGAAGAAGGAAACACTAAGGTCAATCATTTTAATGCTTCTGTTACTGGCACTTATCAGCACTGAGACAAACAAAGGGGCTGTTTTTTTAATATTCTAAACCTGTATAACGGTAGAGACACACAGGTGTAGCCAGCCAGCGTGCTGCGGGTCGCCAGTGTACTGTATACCACGTTTAAATATACAGCCGTAGTAATATTCTAGGATATTACTGCATTCAGTGTATACTAAAGTTAGAACATAGTTGTTTTGTATTTTATATTACAATGCAGATTTTCTTTTTAAATTTAAAAAAAATGTAACCTTTTTTAAATTTTTATATCCTCTGCCTTGACGATGGCAGTATCCGGTTGATCCGATTTGTGGTGACGCTGGCGTCATAAATAAAAGCACATATAAAACTATATGAAATAATGTTTACACTCCTGTTTATAAAAAAAGGCATTGTTACGTCAATGTCTGTCTTGCAATGTGCTTATTTTATACCGCTTTATATATATATATATATATATATATATATATATATATATATAAATGACATGTATTATTGTGAAATGTTCTGTATTCTAATCACTTGATGTGATTTAGCATTTTTACATCTGTCAGTCTGTCCAGTTCTATTTTTCTATATGAATTTTGCGCTGTTTAGCAGCTGTGAAAAGAAGAATTGTTCAGTTAACAGCTGAGCAATATCTCTCAATGACTTATGTATGACTTTCTTACCCCCATATATAAATTATATTTGTCAAACTACGCTACGACTTCTATTTCTTGATCTATTTGCATGACGGGTACTACTATCACAGTATCTGCAGCGTGGTTGTGTCAGACCATTTACGATGACACGCCCCTCTCTATTGTCATTGGTTGCGCTAGTTGCGTAGTTTGTCTGATTTCAAGCATTCATGACATCACCCTGAAGAAGGCACAGTGATGCTGGGGTCTCAGCCTTAGTCATCAGCCTGGCTCTCAGCCTTAGTCATCAGCCTGGATCTCAGCCTTAGTCATCAGCCTGGCTCTCAGCCTTAGTCATCAGCCTGGATCTCAACCTTAGTCATTAGCCTGGCTCTCAGCCTTAGTCATCGGCCTGGCTCTCAGCCTTAGTCATCAGCCTGGATCTCAGCCTTAGTCATCAGCCTGGATCTCAACCTTAGTCATCAGCCTGGATCTCAACCTTAGTCATCAGCCTGGCTCTCAGCCCTAGTCATCAGCCTGACTCCTAGCTCTTCCTCCTGGGCCTCACTGGCACTCAGCCTGCCTCCAAGAGCAACCACCTCCAGAGACGGAGCTAAAGTTTCCCATGTGAGATAACAGACAGTTCGAATCATAACTGGCACAGGATGTGCCCCAGATGGCATCCTATTCACCACATGGTGTCTGACCTGGGGTAGCCTGGGGACCACCAGGTTGTCTAAGGAGCGATGCACCGGCCCAGGTCGGAAACGGAGCACCACATGGTGTCTGACCTGGGGTAGCCTGGGGACCACCAGGTCGTCTAAGGAGCGATGCACCGGCCCAGGTTGGAAACGGAGCACCACATGGTGTCTGACCTGGGGTAGCCTGGGGACCACCAGGTCGTCTAAGGAGCGATGCACCGGCCCAGGTTGGAAACGGAGCACCACATGGTGTCTGACCTGGGGTAGCCTGGGGACCACCAGGTCGTCTAAGGAGCGATGCACCGGCCCAGGTTGGAAACGGAGCACCACATGGTGTCTGACCTGGGGTAGCCTGGGGACCACCAGGTCGTCTAAGGAGCGATGCACCGGCCCAGGTTGGAAACGGAGCACCACATGGTGTCTGACCTGGGGTAGCCTGGGGACCACCAGGTCGTCTAAGGAGCGATGCACCGGCCCAGGTTGGAAACGGAGCACCACATGGTGTCTGACCCGGGGTAGCCTGGGGACCACCAGGTCGTCTAAGGAGCGATGCACCGGCCCAGGTTGGAAACGGAGCACCACATGGTGTCTGACCCGGGGTAGCCTGGGGACCACCAGGTCGTCTAAGGAGCGATGCACCGGCCCAGGTTGGAAACGGAGCACCACATGGTGTCTGACCTGGGGTAGCCTGGGGACCACCAGGTCGTCTAAGGAGCGATGCACCGGCCCAGGTTGGAAACGGAGCACCACATGGTGTCTGACCTGGGGTAGCCTGGGGACCACCAGGTCGTCTAAGGAGGGGTGCACCGGCCCAGGTTGGAAACGGAGCAGGCCAAAGCCACCGTGCCGCTCAGTAGTGGGATTGCGCCCGTGAATAGACGCTGTAGTGCAGCCTGAGAAATACAGCGAGTCATAGGTCACTGGTCTAAAGTAGTGCACTATATATAGGGAATAGGGTGCCGTTTGGGACTACAGTCTCTACCTCTACGGTGCTGAAGGGGTGTGTGACCCTGTAGGATGTAAAGCATTTTGAGACATAATGAAAAGCTCTACTTAAAGAAACACTATTACTTTATTATGACAAAATGTACAATGTTACATTAAAACAGAATGATAAAGTCCTTCAAGTTGGTGGATTTGATACAACTAGGCCTGTTCAAGCAGATGTTAGGGTGCCTTTTTACTGAAGAATGGCTTGGTTTCATATATTCAGCCCTTTATAGACTCCTCCAAACAGGATTTCTTGAAAACCTGGGAATTTTTGGCAAAGTTAACGTAATTTTTCCAACCCTATGTGGAACATTACGTAATGTTTACAGGAAGAAGGGGACATGTTCAGATAAAACATGGAACTATCAGCAATTAGATTCTCAGCTAGTAGCGCTCTGTAGTAAGAGAATGTGTACACATTTGGTTCAATTGAGTGTATGTCCTGTCCTTATATGCTTGATCCCAGATGGATGATTCACTGCTGGGTAGGTAATTCTTTCCAATTTATCTGAATATTGCCTGAAGTGCAAACATAACATGAGTTGAGCAAGGACACTACAGTTGAAAACATTTACACTGAAAACGTGTTTATCATGTAAAAGTAAACTAAACTCCTGGATTTAGTGTGAACCTGTGGGCAGGTTTGGTCAGAAATCCAACATGGTAGCTATTAAAAGTCTGTCTGGCTAGGGTTATAGATCTCTGTGGTATATTTATATATCCACGACATATTTATTGACTTTTCAAGTAGGAATACAATTCAAATATTCATGAAATAAATCACAAGTGCCGTATTCGAAATTGTTGCAAACAATTTTATAATCACAGGACGGCGCTACACACCACACTGGGAGTCATGTGACGAATTGTGTGACGTCACGAATTTAACTTGAAATGCCCTAAAAATCGTCTCTTCTCTCGCCGGGTGCAGTGGCGTGCGCCTGTAATCCAAGTTGCTGGGAGGCTTAGGCTGGCGGATCGTTTGAGTTCAGGAGTTCTGAGCTCCAGTGGACTATGCCGATCGGGTGTCCGCACTAAGTTCGGTATCGATATGGTGCTCCTAGGGGAGCCCGGGACCACCAGGTCGTCTAAGGAGGGGTGCACCGGCCCAGGTCGGAAACGGAGCAGGCCAAAGCCCCCGTGCCGCTCAGTAGTGGGATCGCGCCTGTGAATAGACGCTGTAGTGCAGCCTGAGCAATACAGCGGGACCCAGTCTTTTTGAGCTGTTAAACGGGGGGGCAAAATATTTATTATTTCTTCGAGTTTGAACGTGTGTTGTGTCAAGGAAATGGAGCTGTCCATAAAACGTGTGTGAAACGCTCCGTTTCGTTTCAGACCTGGTGCACCCCTCCTTAGACGACAATGTCTCTAGTATACTTTCATTGTTTTCTGTTTTTCAGCTCATTAAACTATTGAAATAAACGTTCTTAAACTACTGAAATAACGTTTTTTTATGGAAAGACTACCGCATCTATATTGCCTCCTACTGGAATTAAGGTTTAATAATCAGAATTACTTAGAATTACTTAAAATGTCCAAAAGGGGCCGCTATTTGACCGTCGACCTGGTAAAGACTTCTATTTGTGGGTTTGGTGGATGACCGTCTATCTCCCTCAAACTCAACTCTGGACCTGGGACACCAGGTGGGTGCAATTAATTAAATAATTATCTCCTTGATTAATCTTTCCACATTTGTGTACTCTGTACAAATACATTCAACATCATCATAGTCTACTATTCGAATTGTCATAACTTCCATAAGAGTTGGGCTTATAGCTCAATAGACATTTAATGACTTGCCTAGTTAAATAAATGTTAAATGAATTAAAAAATCATGTATTTGTATCGAAGAAATATATCACAGCATTATTATAACTGCTTTACATTGTATGGAGGATAAACTCACCTCAACAAACACCAATTACTGTTTTCACTTATGTTGAAGCTAGAGTAAAACTCATCCATAGGCCAAGAAAGGCTCAATATGCCTTAGTTAACCCTTTAGTTCCACCTCCCACACATGCGGTGACCTCACCTGGTTTAAATGATGAGTCTAGAGACAATATCTCTCTTATCGTCACTCAGTGCATAGGTTTACCTCTGATGTATTCACATCCTACCATACCTTTGTCTGTATGTTATGCCTTGAATCTATTCTACCGTGCCCAGAAACCTGCTCCTTTTACTCTCTGTTCCGAACGTACTAGATGACCAGTTCTTATAGCCTTTAGCCGTACCCTTATCCTACTCCTCCTGTGTTAATCTTTTCTCACCATCTTAAATAAGCATGCCCCAATCAAAAAATGTAGAACCAGGAACAGATATATAGCCCTTGGTTCACTCCAGACCTGACTGCCTTGACCAGCACAAAAACATCCTGTGGGGTACTGCATTAGCATCGAATAGCCCCGCGATATGCAACTTTTCAGGGAAGTTAGGAACAAATATACACAGGCAGTTAGGAAAGCAAAGGCTAGCTTTTACAAACAGAAATTTGCATCCTGTAGCACAAACTCCAAAAAGTTCTGGGACACTGTAAAGTCCATGGAGAAGAAGAGCACCTCCTCCTGCCTACTGCACTGAGGCAAGGAAACACTGTCACCACCGATAAATCCGCGAAAACTTCTGATAAACTGAGACACCGTAAGTTCAGCCAGTCAGCCAAAAACGAGACAAGGTAGCCTAACCCTCAAGGCATCAGCATGCTTCAGTTAACCCTTGTGATGATAGCTAGCTAATAGCTGGTAGTCAGCTTGGTAACTAAATCATCTTGGTCTAGCTGGTAACTGCCAATGATGTATTATTGTTGTGTACCGTAAGGCCTAAATATTAGGTCTGTGTTTTCATCTCTCTCTCTCTCTCTCTCTCTCTCTCTCTCTCTCTCTCTCTCTCTCTCTCTCTCTCTCTCTCTCTCTCTCTCTCTCTCTCTCTCTCTCTCTCTCTCTCTCTCTCTCTCTCTCTCTCTCTCTCTCTCTCTCTCTCTCTCTCTCTCTCTCTCTCTCTCTCTCTCTCTCTCTCTCTCTCTCTCTCTCTCTCTCTCTCTCTCTCTCTCTCTCTCTCTCTCTCTCTCTCTCTCTCTCTCTCTCTCTCTCTCTCTCTCACACTGGTGGACTGTCAGCTCTCAGACCTTTGTAAGGGGGACGACACTGTAGACATGCCACCTGTGCACCAGGCAGTCAGTAGAAGCTGTCCCCACAGTGTCAAGGACAGAGGGGCTGGAGAGACTGGACAACGTGCTGCTGAGGAACAATCACACCGTCACTCTCACAGCCCAGGTGAACTTCAATGTGCTGGAAGTACTGCTCTAGAAATGGTTGGCTTTGTTACAGGAAAGACAGGAGGCTATGACGTGGTTTGTTTTGTGTTGCCCTAGAATACAAGGGAAAGCAGTTATGCATCATAGGGGACTGAAGTTGTGCCAGGGTTGTGGTACTGCAGTGAGTGTGACTCACTGCAGACATAGGCACAAGTAAAGAGACTCCTAGTCTTCACCCAGTAGCTCAGATTGTCACTGGTCATTTAGCCTCCCCTGCATGCTTTTAATTTGTTCCCATTCTGACTCTTCCTGTATTAGTCTTCAGGCCTAGTGGACTGTATGTACAGAAGAAAGTTGTAAAAGCCAATTATTGTACATATATATATATACCTTATTTTTTTCATATTTTGTCATTCCCGATTTTGAATTAGACAATGTATTCCCCTCACAGTTCTTGATTTATTAATATGATATCAGTTGTGTATGTCTTTCCTTATAAATGTCACTTGTAATGTTTTGATGCAGATACACTGAGTGTATAGAACATTAGGAACACCTGAACATTCCATGACATAGACTGACCAGTGTAGTATCTGGGATCTCCATCTGTTTATATTAGTTACTATGCTGTTACTAAGCGGTGATGTATTACGACAGTGTTACGTTACTACACCTAATAGGAAATGCACATGCGCACTAGTGTGCCCGGGAACTGTAGAGCACGAGAGGTTTTGACTAAACGAAATCTAACTGTACTCCCGTGTCCTGCCTGGTCATTTCTCCACAACACAAATATTACAACCAGGTGAAAGCTAAGATCCCTTATTGATGTCACTTGTTAAATCCACTTCAAATCAGTGTAGATGAAAAGGGAGGAGACGGGTTAAAGAAGGATTTTCAGGCCTTGAGACAATTGACAGATGGATTGTCTATGTGTGCTATTCAGAAGGTGAACGGGCAAGACAAAATATTTAAGTGCCTTTGAACGGGGTATGTTAGTAGGTGCCAGGCTCACCGGTTTGAGTGCGTCAAGAACTGCAACGTTGCTGGGTCCAACTTGACACAACTGTGGGAAGCATTGAAGTCAACATGGGCCAGCATCCATGTGGAACGCTATCGACACCTTGTAGAGTCCATGCCCCGACGATTTGAGGCTGTTCTGAGGACAAAAAGGAGGGCGGTGCAACTACAATATTAGGAAGGTGTTCTTAATGGTTTGGATACTCAGTGTATTTGTTTAATATACAATCCAGATAAGAAAATGTCTGATAATAGAACATGCTGATATGATTATAGAAAAATACCACCGTTCACTAAAACGGCTATAACTCATTCGCAGTAAAATCTGATTACAGATTTTCAATCTTTCCAAAATAAAAATGTGTTATACTCTTATCTTCATTAGGAAGTTGTGTAAATGACAGTTGTTTGGTTATAAAAAAAAAAGGTGTCAGAGATGAAACAATGGCAATATGGCGATTTACAGTTAGTTGGTGTTCTATTGTTATGCTGGTGAATGAGGACCCAAAAGCGACGTAATAGAAACAGAGTCTTTATTCCAGTATTAAACAAACAATGATTCTCCTGGATATTATCAAAGGTAAATCCAAAACAGGAAACTGAAATCCTCTCGTCAGTAGAGAGGAACGACTGGAGACGCGACCACAGACTGCAGGTCGCTTCAGGAAGGCACAGGCCGTAGCTGACATAGACACCTGCTCACACGCAGCATCTGAAGAAGGCAAAAACACGACAGGGCGGAACAAGGACACAGAACAGCAAACATCAAACAAGAATCCGACAAGGACAGAAGCGGAAAACAGAGGAAGAAATAGGGACTCTAATCAGAGGGCAAAATAGGGGACAGGTGTGAAAGAGTAAATGAGGTCGTTAGGAGAATGAGAAACAGCTGGGAGCAGGAACGGAACGATAGAGAGAGAGAGCGAGAGAGGGAGAGAGGGAGGGGAAGAGAGAGAGATAGAAAGAGGGAAAGAACCTAATAAGACCAGCAGAGGGAAGCACAGGGACAAGACATGATGATCAAAGACAAAACATGACAGTACCCCCCCACTCACCGAGCGCCTCCTGGCGCACTCGAGGAGGAACCCTGGCGGCAACGAAGGAAATCATCAATCAACGAACGGTCCAGCACGTCCCGAGATGGAACCCAACTCCTCTCCTCAGGACCGTAACCCTCCCAATCCACTAAGTACTGGTGACCACGTCCCCGAGAACGCATGTCCATGATCCTCCGTACCTTGTAAATAGGTGCGCCCTCGACAAGGACGGGGGGGGGGGGAGGGAAGACGAACGGGGGCGCGAAGAAAAGGCTTGACACAGGAGACATGGAAGACAGGGTGGACGCGACGAAGATGTCGCGGAAGAAGCAGTCGCACAGCGACAGGATTGACGACCTGAGAGACACGGAACGGACCAATGAACCGCGGAGTCAACTTGCGAGAAGCTGTCGTAAGGGGAAGGTTACGAGTGGAAAGCCACACTCTCTGACCGCGACAATACCTAGGACTCTTAATCCTACGTTTATTGGCGGCTCTCACAGTCTGCGCCCTGTAACGGCAAAGTGCAGACCTGACCCTCCTCCAGGTGCGCTCACAACGTTGGACAAAAGCCTGAGCGGAGGGAACGCTGGACTCGGCGAGCTGGGACGAGAACAGAGGAGGCTGGTACCCAAGACTACTCTGAAACGGAGATAGCCCGGTAGCAGACGAAGGAAGCGAGTTGTGAGCGTACTCAGCCCAGGGGAGCTGTTCTGCCCAAGACGCAGGGTTTCGAAACGAAAGGCTGCGTAATATGCGACCAATCGACTGATTGGCCCTTTCTGCTTGACCGTTAGACTGGGGATGAAACCCGGAAGAGAGACTGACGGAAGCACCAATCAAACGACAGAACTCCCTCCAAAACTGTGACGTGAATTGCGGGCCTCTGTCTGAAACGGCGTCTAACGGGAGGCCATGAATTCTGAACACATTCTCAATGATGATTTGTGCCGTCTCCTTAGCGGAAGGAAGCTTAGCGAGGGGAATGAAATGTGCCGCCTTAGAGAACCTATCGATAACCGTAAGAATCACTGTCTTCCCCGCAGACGAAGGCAGACCGGTAATAAAGTCTAAGGCGATGTGAGACCATGGTCGAGAAGGAATGGGAAGCGGTCTGAGACGACCGGCAGGAGGAGAGTTACCTGACTTAGTCTGCGCGCAGTCCGAACAAGCAGCCACGAAACGGCGCGTGTCCCGCTCCTGAGTAGGCCACCAAAACCGCTGGCGAATAGAAGCAAGCGTACCCCGAACGCCGGGGTGGCCAGCTAACTTGGCAGAATGAGCCCACTGAAGAACAGCCAGACGAGTAGAGACAGGAACGAACAGAAGGTTACTAGGACAAGCGCGCGGCGACGCAGTGTGAGTGAGTGCTTGCTTTACCTGTCTCTCAATTCCCCAGACAGTCAACCCGACAACACGCCCTTCAGGGAGAATCCCCTCGGGGTCGGTAGAAGCCACAGAAGAACTAAAGAGACGAGATAAGGCATCAGGCTTGGTGTTCTTATTTCCCGGGCGATAGGAAATCACGAACTCGAAACGAGCGAAAAACAACGCCCAACGAGCTTGACGTGCATTAAGTCGTTTGGCAGAACGGATGTACTCAAGGTTCTTATGGTCAGTCCAAACGACAAAAGGGACGGTCGCCCCCTCCAACCACTGTCGCCATTCGCCTATGGCTAAGCGGATGGCGAGCAGTTCGCGGTTACCCACATCATAGTTGCGTTCCGATGGCGACAGGCGATGAGAAAAGTAAGCGCAAGGATGGACCTTATCGTCAGAATGGAAGCGCTGGGACAGAATGGCTCCCACGCCCACCTCTGAAGCGTCAACCTCTACAATGAATTGTTTAGTGACGTCAGGAGTAACAAGGATAGGGGCGGATGTAAAACGCTTCTTGAGGAGATCAAAAGCTCCCTGGGCGGAACCGGACCACTTAAAGCAAGTCTTGACAGAAGTCAGAGCTGTGAGAGGGGCAGCCACTTGACCGAAATTACGAATGAAACGCCGATAGAAATTAGCGAAACCGAGAAAGCGCTGCAACTCGACACGTGACTTAGGAACGGGCCAATCGCTGACAGCCTGGACCTTAGCGGGATCCATCTGAATGCCTTCAGCGGAAATAACAGAACCGAGAAATGTGACAGAGGAGACATGAAAGGCGCACTTCTCAGCCTTCACGTAGAGACAATTCTCTAAAAGGCGCTGGAGTACACGTCGAACGTGCTGAACATGAATCTCGAGTGACGGTGAAAAAATCAGGATATCGTCAAGGTAAACGAAAACAAAGATGTTCAGCATGTCTCTCAGTACATCATTAACTAATGCCTGAAAGACAGCTGGAGCATTAGCGAGACCGAACGGCAGAACCCGGTATTCAAAATGCCCTAACGGAGTGTTAAACGCCGTTTTCCACTCGTCCCCCTCTCTGATGCGTACGAGATGGTAAGCGTTACGAAGGTCCAACTTAGTAAAGCACCTGGCTCCCTGCAGAATCTCGAAGGCTGACGACATAAGGGGAAGCGGATAACGATTCTTAACCGTTATGTCATTCAGCCCTCGATAATCCACGCAGGGGCGCAGAGTACCGTCCTTCTTCTTAACAAAGAAAAACCCCGCTCCGGCGGGAGAGGAAGAAGGCACCACGGTACCGGCGTCGAGAGAAACAGACAGATAATCCTCGAGAGCCTTACGTTCGGGAGCCGACAGAGAGTATAGTCTACCCCGAGGGGGAGTGGTCCCCGGAAGGAGATCAATACAACAATCATACGACCGGTGAGGAGGAAGAGAGTTGGCTCTGGACCGACTGAAGACCGTGCGTAGATCATGATATTCCTCCGGCACTCCTGTCAAATCACCAGGTTCCTCCTGAGTAGAGGGGACAGAAGAAACAGGAGGGATAGCAGACATTAAACACTTCACATGACAAGAAACGTTCCAGGATAGGATAGAATTACTAGACCAATTAATAGAAGGATTATGACATACTAGCCAGGGATGACCCAAAACAACAGGTGTAAAAGGTGAACGAAAAATCAAAAAGGAAATGGTCTCACTGTGGTTACCAGATACTGTGAGGGTTAAAGGTAGTGTCTCACATCTGATACTGGGGAGAAGACTACCATCTAAGGCGAACATGGGCGTGGGCTTCCCTAACTGTCTGAGAGGAATGTCATGTTTCCGAGCCCATGCTTCGTCCATAAAACAACCCTCAGCCCCAGAGTCTATCAAAGCACTGCAGGAAGCAGCCGAACCGGTCCAGCGTAGATGGACCGACAAGGTAGTACAGGATCTTGATGGAGAGACTTGAGTAGTAGCGCTCACCAGTAGCCCTCCGCTTACTGATGAGCTCTGGCTTTTACTGGACATGACATGACAAAATGTCCAGCAGAACCGCAATAGAGGCAAAGGCGGTTGGTGATTCTCCGTTCCCTCTCCTTAGTCGAGATGCGAATACCTCCCAGCTGCATGGGCTCAGTCTCTGAGCCGGTGGGAGGAGATGGTTGAGATGCGGAGAGGGGAAGCACCGTTAACGCGAGCTCTCTTCCACGAGCTCGGTGACGAAGATCTATCCGTCGTTCTATGCGGATGGCGAGTGCAATCAAAGAGTCCACGCTGGAAGGAACCTCCCGGGAGAGAATCTCATCCTTAACCTCAGCGTGAAGTCCCTCCAGAAAACGAGCGAGCAACGCCGGCTCGTTCCAGTCACTGGAGGCAGCAAGAGTGCGAAACTCTATAGAGTAATCCGTTATGGATCGATCACCTTGACATAGGGAAGCCAGGGCCCTGGAAGCCTCCTTCCCAAAAACTGAACGATCAAAAACCCGTATCATCTCCTCTTTAAAGTTCTGATAATCGTTAGAACACTCAGCCCTTGCCTCCCAGATAGCTGTGCCCCACTCCCGAGCCCGACCAGTAAGGAGTGATATGACGTAAGCGATCCGAGCTCTCTCTCTTGAGTACGTGTTGGGCTGGAGAGAGAACACAATATCACACTGGGTGAGAAAGGAGCGACACTCAGTGGGCTGCCCAGAGTAACATGGTGGGTTATTAACCCTAGGTTCCGGAGACTCGGAAGACCAGGAAGTAGCTGGTGGCACGAGACGAAGACTCTGAAACTGTCCAGAGAGATCGGAGACCTGAGCGGCCAGGGTCTCAACGGCATGACGAGCAGCAAACAATTCCTGCTCGTGTCTGCCGAGCATTGCTCCCTGGAACTCGACGGCAGTGTTGAGAGAATCCATAGTCGCTGGGTCCATCTTGGTCGGATTCTTCTGTTATGCTGGTGAATGAGGACCCAAAAGCGACGTAATAGAAACAGAGTCTTTATTCCAGTATTAAACAAACAATGATTCTCCTGGATATTATCAAAGGTAAATCCAAAACAGGAAACTGAAATCCTCTCGTCAGTAGAGAGGAACGACTGGAGACGCGACCACAGACTGCAGGTCGCTTCAGGAAGGCACAGGCCGTAGCTGACATAGACACCTGCTCACACGCAGCATCTGAAGAAGGCAAAAACACGACAGGGCGGAACAAGGACACAGAACAGCAAACATCAAACAAGAATCCGACAAGGACAGAAGCGGAAAACAGAGGAAGAAATAGGGACTCTAATCAGAGGGCAAAATAGGGGACAGGTGTGAAAGAGTAAATGAGGTCGTTAGGAGAATGAGAAACAGCTGGGAGCAGGAACGGAACGATAGAGAGAGAGAGCGAGAGAGGGAGAGAGGGAGGGGAAGAGAGAGAGATAGAAAGAGGGAAAGAACCTAATAAGACCAGCAGAGGGAAGCACAGGGACAAGACATGATGATCAAAGACAAAACATGACATCTATAGCCTAGTGTTTCCATGGTCCATGCTATCCGGTATCCTTGGGACGTCCCTACCCCACGAAAGTTGAAATTGAAAATGGTTAAGGTAAAAAGGTTATGTTTAGGGTTGGGGTAGGGTTTAGGATATGGATGTCCCAAGGATCCCGGATAGCACTGCCCGGGTTTCCATTCCCCTTTATGTCCGAGGTATTGGACTTCACGACAGTTGCAATTAATTGGAACACTGTGATTGGTTACCCAACATTTTGGGGTGGGGCTTAGCGAAGGGTCAATTATTAGGCCTAAATTAATTAAATGAAGTTAAAACCAGACCTTTCTTTTAAAAAATCTGCCGGTCAATGATTCAAGTCTCTATAGTGAATATTCTGGTTGTGGTTACTTGAAAAGTTTGGATGCCTCCTACAGGAATTTCCTAGGAATGGAATGACCACAGCACAGGGACTTTTCTCTGAAGGGGAGGGGGGGCTTCAGTTTCCATACAAATCAACACTAACCAGGGCCTGACACATTCCATATAGTGCAGTACTACTCTCACTATGGGCCCTGGTCAGTAGGGCATTAAAAACGGCTGCCTTCTGGGTTAGATTCTGGTCTTGTCCATTAAGCTCTTCTGAATTCCAGAACATGTTTCTCTGGGGTGGACTCTTCCATGTTTCTCTGGGGTGGACTCTTCCATGTTTCTCTGGGATGGACTCTTCCATGTTTCTCTGGGGTGGACTCTTCCATGTTTCTCTGGGATGGACTCTTCCATGTTTCTCTGGGGTGGACTCTTCCATGTTTCTCTGGGGTGGACTCTTCCATGTTTCTCTGGGGTGTACTCTTCCATGTTTCTCTGGGGTGGACTCTTCCATGTTTCTCTGGGGTGGACTCTTCCATGTTTCTCTGGGGTGTACTCTTCCATGCTTCTCTGGGGTGTCCTCTTCCATGCTTCTCTGGGGTGGACTCTTCCATGTTTCTCTGGGTGGACTCTTCCATGCTTCTCTGG